>NW_024412447.1:16428068-16460120 GCF_014898765.1 Herpailurus yagouaroundi | reverse complement strand
TTTAAAGCGTTTTTCAGCTCCTCGTGACTGTTCCTTAGTCCCTTGATCTCTGTAGCAAGAGATTCTCTGCTGTCAGCTATACTGTTTTCAAGCCCAGCGATTAATTTTATGACTATTATTCTAAATTCACTTTCTGTTAGATTATTTAAATCCTTTTTGGTCAGCTCATTAGCTGTTGTTATTTCCTGGAGATTCTTCTGAGGGGAATTCTTCCGCTTGGTCATTTTGGATAGTCCCTGGCGTGGTGAGGACCTGCAGGGCACTTCCCCTGTGCTGTGGTGTATAACTGGAGTTGGTGGGCAGAGCCGCAGTCAGACCTGATGTCTGCCCCCAGCCCACCGCTGTGTCCACAGTCAGACTGGTGCGTGCCTTCTCTTACCCTCTCCTAGGGGTGGGATTCACTGTGGGGTGGGGTGGCCTGTCTGGGCTACTTGCACACTGCCAGGCTTGTGATGCTGGGGATCTGGCGTCTTAGCTGGGGTGGGTAGGCAAGGTGCACAGGGGCAGGAGGGGCAGGCTTAGCTTGCTTCTCCTTAGGTGATCCACTTCAGGAGGGGCCCTGTGGCAGCAGGAGGGAGTCAGATCCGCTGCCGGAGGTTTGGCTCCGCAGAAGCGCAGAGTTGGGTGTTTGCGCGGAGCGAGCAAGTTCCCTGGCAGGAACTGGTTCTCTTTGGGATTTTGGCTGGGGGATGGGCGGGGGAGATGGCGCTGGCGAGCGCCTTTGTTCCCCACCAAACTGAGCTCTGTCGTCAGGGGGCTCAGCAGCTCTCCTTCCCTTTGTCCTCCAGCCTTCCCGCTTTCTGAGCAGAGCTGTTAACTTATGACCTCCCAGACGCTAAGTCGCGCTTGCTGTCGGAACACAGTCCGTCAGGCCCCTCCGCTTTTTGCAAGCCAGACTCGGGGGCTCTGCTTGGCCGGCGAGCCACCCCTCCGCCCCGGCTCCCTCCCGCCAGTCCGTGGAGCGCGCACCGCCTCGCCGCCCTTCCTACCTTCTTCCGTGGGCCTCTCGTTTGCGCTTGGCTCCGGCGACTCCGTTCTGCTAATCCTCTGGCGGTTTTCTGGGTTATTTAGGCAGGTGTAGGTGGAATCTAAGTGATCAGCAGGACGCGCGGTGAGCCCAGCATCCTCCTACACCGCCATCTTCCCTCTCCCTATAATTATTATATAAAGCCCTTCTTCATCTCTTGTTACAGACTTTATTGGAAGTCTAGTTTGTCTGATATAAGTATGGGTACTCCAGCTTTCTTTAGACTTCCAGTAGCGTGATAGTTCTCCATCCCCTCACTTTCAATCTGATGGTGTCCTCATGTCTAAAATAAATCTCTTGTAGACAGCAACTTGATGGGTCTTGTTTTCTTTTTTATCTATTCTGATACCCTATGTCTTTTGGTTGGTGCATTTAGTCCATTTACATTCTGTGTTATTACTGAAAGATATGGGTTTAGAGTCACTGTGATGTCTGTAGGTTTCATGCTTGTAGTGATGTCTCTGGTCCTTTGTGGTCCTTGCAACATTTCACTCACAGAATCCCCCTTAGGATCTCTTGTAGGGTTGGTTTAGTGGTGATGAATTCCTTCAGTTTTTGTTTGGGAAGACGTTTATCTCTCCTTCTACTCTAAATGACAGACTTGCTGGATAAAGGATTGTTGGCTGTATATTTTTCCTGTTCATCACATTGAAGATTTCCTACCATTCCTTTCTGGCCTGCCAAGTTTCAGTAGATAGATCCGTCATGCGTTTTATCGGTCTCCCTTTATGTTAGAGCGTGTTTATCCCTAGCTGCTTTCAGAATTTTCTCTTTATTCTTATATTTTGTCAGTTTCACTGTGATATGTCACACAGAAGATCGATTCAAGTTACTTCTGAAGGGAGTTCTCTGTGCCTCTTGGATTTCAATGCCTGTTTCCTTCCCCAGATTGGGGAAGTTCTCAACTATGATTTGTTCTAGTACATCTTCAGCCCTTTTCTCTCTCTCTTCCTCTTCTGGAATCCCTATTATACGGATAGTGTTGTGCTTGAATTCATCACTTAGTTCTCTAATTCTCCCCTCATACTCCTGGATTTTTTTTATCTCTCTGTTTCTCAGCTTCTTTCTTTTTTCGTAATGTTATCTTCGAATTCACCTATTCTCTCTTCTGCCTCTTCAATCCGAGCTGCGGTCACCTCCATTTTATTTTGCACCTCATTTATATCATTTTTTAGCTCCTCCTGACTGTTTCTTGGTCCCTTGATCTGTAGTAATAGATTCTCTGCTGTCCTGTATACTTTTTTCAAGCCCAGAGATTAATTTTATGACTATTATCCTAAATTCATGATCTGTTATATTGCTTAAATCATTTTTGATCAATTCATTAGTCCTCACTACTTCCTGGAGTTCCTTTTGAGGAGAATTCTTCCATTTCATCATTTTGGATAGTCCCTGCAGTGGCACCAAACTGCAGGGCACTTCCTCTGTGCTGTCTGGAGTAACTTGTGTTGGTGGGCAGGGCCACAGTCAGACCCGATGTGTGTCCCCAGCCCACCCCTTGGGCCACAGTCAGACTGTTGTGTACCTTATCTTCCCCTCTCCAAGGGGCAGGACTCACTGTGGTGTAGATTGGTCCCTGCCTGGGTTACTTGCACACTGCCAGCTTGTGGTGCTTCTTTTATGGGATCTGGCATAGTAGCTGGGGTGGAACCACCAGGTACACAGGGGCGGGAGGGGCAGGCTTAGCTCACTTTGCCATTGGTGGTTCCCTGCGGGAGGGGCCCTGCAGCATCAGGAGGGAGGCAGACCCGTCAGAGGGATGGAACCACAGAAGTACAGCATTGGGTGTTTGCACGGTGCAAGGAACTTCCATGTCGGGAACTGGTTCCCTTTGGGATTTCGGCTGGGGAATGGGAGAGGGAGATGTCGCTGGCCAGTGCTTTTCTTCCCCACCAAGCTGAGCTCTGTCTTCCGGGGCTCAACAACTCTCCCTCCCGGTGTCCTCTTGCCCTCCCACTCTCCGAGCAGAGCTGCTGACTTTTAACATTCCAGATGTTAAGTCCCGCTGGCTGTCAGAAGTCACTCCATCTAGCCCCTCCGGTTTTGCAAGTCAGACTCAGTGGCTCTGCCTTGCTGGGCAGGCTGTCCTTCCACCGCCCCAGCTCCCTCCCACCAATCCGTGGAGCACGCACCGCCTCTCTGCCCTTCCTACCTTCTTCTGTGGGCCTTTCATCTATGCTTGGCTCCGGAGAGTCCATTCTGCTAGTCTTCTGGCAGTTTCGTGGGTTATTTAGGCAGATGTCGGTGGAATCTAAATGATCAGGAGGACGCGGTGAGCCCAGCATCCTCCTATACTGCCATCTTCCTATTCTCAGTTTTTAAGAGTCTCCTATGGTATGGCTCCCTCCTTCTCTTTTTTTCCTTCCCCTCCCCCATGATCTTCTGTTAAGTTTCTCAGGATCCACATAAGAGTGAAAACATATGGTATCTGTCTTTCTCTATATGACTTATTTCACTTAGCATGACACGCTCCAGTTCCATCCACATTGCTACAAAAGGCCATATTTCATTCTTTCTCATTGCCAAGTAGTATTCCATGGTGTATATAAACCACAATTTCTTTATCGATTCATTAGTTGATGGATATTTAGGCTCTTTCTGTAATTTGGCTATTGTTGAAAGACATGGAATCCATTCAGGTTTGCATCTCAGTTATAACGTTTTTAATTTGGGCCTGTATAGGTTTTAGTTCTCTTGTCTCTGCAGTAAGGGATTCTTTAGTGTCTTCTATGCTTTTTTCAAATCCAGTTAGTATCCATATAATTCTGGCTTTAAATTCAATTGTGACGTATTACTTATATATGTATTGATTAAATACCTGACACAACTTCTTCCTGTGCTTTCTTTATGACTGAATTCTTCTGTCTTGTCAATTAGGAGGTAAAAAATAAAATGAAATAATAAAGAAGGCTATATCCCAGGTGTGTTTTGTTTTGCTTGTTTAGAAAAGTTTGGTTCAGGAGAGGAGTTAAGATGGCAGGAAGAAGGGTGATGCTGGGCTTTCCATCCTCATTTCTCACAATTGTATTGCAGTCAGTCCACTTGGAACACCCAGGAAATTGATCTGCAGACTGGCAGAAGAATCTCCATTGTTGGAGGGAGACATTGTGGAAAGTTCAAGGTGCATGGAAGTGAATTGGAGAGAAAAAGAGCAATGCCACGGAGGGAAGGGACCACTTTCTGTGGAAAGGCAAAAGGGAGAGTGATAAACAGGCATTGAAAGAATGTGGTATCGGGTTTGCACAAGAGGAAAACCTCTCTGGACCTCAGGCTGTGGAGCTAGAGGTACTGAGTATGGCAAGGATTTTTTGCAAGCAGCATGTGGAGTTCAAACCCTGAGGTTTTGGAAGTGCATGACTTTCTCCAGAGTGGAACTGTGGCATGCACTCCTGTGTAGAAGGAAGGAGTTGGCCCTAGAGTGCAAATGTGGTGTAGTGATCTCTGGGGCACAATGGGAAAGCACTCCCCTTCCTGAAATACTTTGGGCAGAGGTCCTCTCCAAGGAGAAAAGACCCTGTAGGTGCCAGAAAAGAGCTTTTCTTTGGCAGGTGACAGAGGCAGTCATAGAGGGCTTATTGTTGCTTTTAGTGGTGGTACACTTTATTTTTATTTTTTTTTCAACGTTTATTTATTTTTGGGACAGAGAGAGACAGAGCATGAATGGGGGAGGGGCAGAGAGAGAGGGAGACACAGAATCGGAAACAGGCTCCAGGCTCTGAGCCATCAGCCCAGAGCCCGACGTGGGGCTCGAACTCACGGACCGCGAGATCGTGACCTGGCTGAAGTCGGACGCTTAACCGACTGCGCCACCCAGGCGCCCCAAGTGGTGGTACACTTTAAATTCTTCACACTGCACGGGTGTAGAACTGTTTTTCTGATACAAAGTACATCATACACAGCATGGAGAGGCTCTACTCAAGAGAAGGAGGGCAGTCCATTTAGTTCTGGGTCCTTAAGATCTTGAGTTGTAAATCCCAGCCACACGCTGAAGAAAAAAGCACAAGAGAGCTGTGGCACAGAGTCAGCTGACTGCCCTCCCTACTTTGTGAGGGCTCCCAGAACAATGGAGGGTGTGAGACCCCTTATCTGGGAATGAGAGATAATGGTGGCACCATTGTCCTCCAACACCAACATGGTAGGACTTCAGAGGGCAACACAGTGGCCCCCAGTAGAGGCAGGACCCACATACTCCAAACCTGCCCCCCCGTGCCTGGTAACTGCTTATTTACTGGGACAAGATTGACTCTGAGCCTCTTCTCCAGAAGACCATCACAGGTAGTGCACCCTATTCACCAAGTGTACTGAAAATAGAGTGCTTCAAGGCATCACTTGATGTTTTGGTGGAAATAGAACCAGGCGTTCTTTCTTTCTTTCTTTCTTTCTTTCTTCTTTCTTTCTTTCTTCTTTCTTTTTCCTTTCTTCCTTCCTTTTCTTTCTTTCTTCCTTTCTTTTCTTCCTTTCTTCCTTTCTTCTTCTTCTTCTTCTTCTTCTTCTTCTGCTTCCTCTTCCTCCTTTTTTTAATTTTTTAATCAGGTTCATAGTTTTTTGTTTGTTTTTTTTTTTCATTTCCTTTTCTCCCTTGTTGTTTTTTCTTTTTCTTGCTTCTTTCTGTTCTTTTCTTTGGAATCAGGCTTATAGGTTTTTGATTGGTTTTTTATTCATTCATTTTCCTTTTCTCTTTATTTTTGGATCAGGCTTTTTTTTCCTACTTTTTCCCCTTTTATTCAAACAAATCAAAGAACACCTAGTTAAAGTCCAAACACTCCCAACTACAAGCAAGGAGGAACTCTGCAGTGGACTGACCAGTGAGAAGGAGCAGCCAAAACACAATAGCGGATCACACACAGCATACAGCATTCAGGAAAACTTCCTGAAGTGTCGGGCCTGGACAATGTATGAAGTTTTTTAATATAGCACTGCTCTTTGGTGTAGGAAACCTAAGAAACTTTCAAAACATGCAAAAGAGGCCCCTGTGTGGCTCAATTAAGCGTCTGACTCTTGAATTTTTCCCCAAGTTATGATCTTGCAGTCATGCAATCGAGCCTCACATTAGCCTCCCCACTTCTTCACATTCTCTCTCTCTTCCTCTGCCCCTTTCTTTTCTCACTTTCTCTCTTTCAATATAAATAAAATAAACATTCCAAACATACAGAAGACAGAAACCCAACCAAAATCACAAGACAGAGAATTTCTCCTCAAAAGAATGGTCAAGAATAAATCACAGCCAGATTAAGAAAGGCAATTGTTGGGATGACCACTGGGGTGTTATATCTAAGTATATGTTATATGAATCAATAAATTCTACTGAAACCAATACTACACTAAATGTTAATTAACCTGAATTGAAATTTTAAAAAAGGAAAATACAGCCAGGGACTTGCTCAAAACAGATACAGGCAAAATATGTGAACAAGAACTTAAAACAACAGTCATAAGACTATGAGATGAACTTGAATAAAAAGCATAGAAGACACCAGAGAAACCCTTGCTACAGAGAGCAAAGACCTAAAAACTAGTCAGGCTGAGATAAAGAAGGCTATAACTGAGATGTAAAATTGACTAGAAACAGTCACAAGAAGGATTTAAAAATCAGAGAAGAGAATAAATGATAAGAAGATAAAATAATAGAAAACAAGGAAACTGAAAAGAAGAGGGAAAGGAAACTATTGGATCACCAAAGGGGACTTAGGTAACTCAGTGATTCAATCCAGCAAAACATTATCCATATCACAGGAGTCCGAGAAGAAGAGTGAGAAAAGGGGATAGAAAGTTTATTGGAACAAATTATACCTGAGAACTTCCCTAATCTGGGGAAGGAAACAGGCATTCAAGTCCAGGAGGACAGAGAACCCACACACACACAAAATCAACAAAAACAGGTGAACACCATGATATATCACAGTGAAACTTTCAAAATACAAAGACAAGGATAATTCTGGAAGCAGCTGGGGACAAAAGGCTCTTAACCTACAAGGGTAGACATATAAGGTTAGTAGCAGACCTGTCCACTGAAACTTGGCAGGCCAGAAGGGAGTGGCAGGAAATATTCAACATGTTCAGTAGGGGAAAAAAATATGCAGCCAAGAGTTCTTTATCCAGCAAGGCTTTCATTTAGAATAGAAGGAGAGATAAAGAGTTTCCCAGAAAAACAAAACCAAACAAGTTTATGACCACTAAAGCATCCTTGCAACAAATTTTAAGTGGGACTCTTTGGTTGGAGAAAAATAAAACCCAACATAACAAAGACTACAAAGAACCAAAGAACATTACCAGAAACACCAGCTCTACAATGGCACTATATTCGTATCTTTCATTAATTGTTCTGAATGTAAATGGACTAAAGGCTCCATTCAGAAGATAGAGTATCAGAATGGATTACAAAACAAGATCCATCTATATGTTGCCTACAAGAGACTCACCTTAGACCCAAAGACACCTGCAAATTGAAAGTGAGGGGATGGAGAACCATCTATCAGGCTAATGAATGTCAAAAGAAAGATGGAGTAGACAAACTTATACAAGCTAGATTTTAAAACAAAGACTATAACAAGGAACAAAGAAGGGCATTATATTATAATTAAGGAGTCTATCCACCAAGATCTAACAATTGTAAACAATTATGTCTCCAGCTTGGAACACCCAAATATATAAATCAATTAATAACAAACATGAGAAAACTCATTGATAATTAATGCAATAATAGTAGAGGGCTTTAACACCCCACTTACAATTAACAGATCATCTAAGCAGAAAATCAACAAGGAAACAATGGCTTTGAGTGACACACTGGACTGGATGGACTTAACAGATATATTCAGAACTTTTCATCCTAAAGTAACAGAATACACATTCTTCTGGAGTGCACATGGAACATTTTCCAGAATAGACTGCACACTTGGTCACAAATCAGCTGTCAATAGGTAGAAAAAAATTGAGATCATACCATGCATATTTTCAAATCACAATGGTATGAAGCTTGAAATCGCCACACACACAAAATTGGAAAGCCTCAAATACATGGAGGTTAAAAACCATCCTACTAAAGAATGAATGGCTCAATCAGGAAATTAAGGAATAAATAAAAAATACATGTAAGTCAATTAAAATGGAAACACTACAGTCCGGAACCTTTTGGGATGCAAGAAAGACAGTCCCAAGAGGAAAGTATATTATGATTCAGGCCTATCTCAAGAAGCAAGAAAGGTCCCCAATACACAATCTAACCTTATACTTAAAGGATCTAGAAAAGGAACAGCAAATAAAGCACAAAGTCAGCAGAAGAAAAGGAATATTAAAGATTAGAGCAGAAATAAATGATCTAGAAACCATAAAATACATTAAAGCATATCAATAAGACCAAGAGCTGGTTCATTGAAAGAATAAACAAAATTGACAATACCCTAACTAGACTTCTCAAAAAGAGAAAGGACAAAAATAGATAAAATCACAAATGAAAGAGGCAAGATCACAACCAACACCACAGAAGTACAGAAATTATAAGAGAATACCATGAAAAAGTATATGCTAACATAGTAGGCAATCTGAAAGAAATGTACAAATTCCTAGACACTCACAAAATACCAAAATTGAAATAGGAAGAAACTGAAAATTTGAACAGACCCATAAAGAAATTGAATCACCATACAAAAATCTTCCAGCAAAATTCCTGGTCCAGATGGCTTCCCAGGGGACTTGTACCAGACGTTTAAGGAAGAGTTAATACCTATTCTCAAAATGTTCCAAAAGATACAAATGGAAATAAAACTTCCAAGCTCATTCTATGAGGCCAGAATTACCTTGATTCCAAAACCAAAGACCTCACTAAAAAAAGAATTAAAAGCCAATTCCCTGATGACCCTGGATGCAACAATTCCCAAAAGATACTAGAAAATAGAATCCAACAGTACATTAAATGAATTATTCACCATAATCAAGTGGAACTTATTCCTGGGCTGTAGCGATGGCTCAATAATCACAAATCAATCAACATGATACACCACATCAATAAAAGAAAGGATAAGGACCATATGAGTCTCTCAATAGATGCAAAAACAAATGCATTTGACAAATTACAGTATCCATTCTTGGTTAAAAAAAAAACTCAACAAAGTAGGGATAGATGGAACATCTTAACATCACAAAGGCCATATACAAAAGACCCACAGCTAATATCATCCTCAATGGGGAGAAAAACTGAGAGCCTTTCCCCTACAATCAGGAACAAGACAAGGTTATCAACTTTCACCATTACTATTTAACATAGTACTGGAAGTCTTGGCCTCAGCATTCAGACAACAAAAAGAAATAAAAGGCACCCAAATTGGAAAGGAAAAAGTGAAACTTTCACTATTTTCAGAGGACAGGATAATCTATGTGAAAAACCTGAAAGCCTACTCTGCAAAATTGCATGAGC
This sequence comes from Herpailurus yagouaroundi, assembly GCF_014898765.1. Lineage (NCBI taxonomy): Eukaryota > Metazoa > Chordata > Mammalia > Carnivora > Felidae > Herpailurus > Herpailurus yagouaroundi. Next base: position 16,450,680 of record NW_024412447.1, on the reverse strand, counting down.
TAATAGATAAATTGAGCAAAGTCGCAGGGTAAAAAAGTCAACATGCAGAAACCTGTTGCATTTCTATACACAAATAATGAAGTGACAGAAAAAGAAATCAAGGAATAGACTCCATATACAATTGTACCATGAATAAGATAACTAGAAATAAACCTAACTAAAGAGGTAAAAGATCTGTACTGATAACTCTAGAAGAATTATGAAAGAAATGGAAAAACATTTCATGCTTATGGATTGGAAGAACAAACACTGTTAAAATGTCTATATCGCCCAAAGTAATCTACACATTTAATGCAATACCTATCAAAATACCACCAGCATTCTTTGCAGAGCTAGAACAAACAATCCTAAAATCTGTATGGAAACAAAAAATATCCCAAATAGCCAAAGCAATCCTGCAAGAGAGAAAAAAACTACAGGCATCATGATTCCTGATATCAAGCTATATTACAAAGCTGTAGTCAAGACAGTATGGTACTGGTACAAAAACAGACACATAAATCCATAGATCAGAATGGATCTGATCTTTGTCTCTGACAAAGCAGGAAAAAAGATACAATGGGGAAAAAACAGTCTCTTTAACAAACGTTGTTGGGAAAAATGACAGTTACATGCAAAAGAATGAAACTGGACCACTTTCTTACAACATACACACACAAAAATATTCAAAAATTGGATGAACTACCTAATGTGAGACAGGGAACCATCAAACTCCTAGAGCAGAAAACAGGCAGGAACCTCTTTCACCACAGCCAGAACAACTTCTTACTAGACACGTCACTGAAGACAAGGGAAACAAAAGCAAACATGAACAATTAGGACTTAAAAAGCTTCTGCACAGCGAAAGAAACAATTAACAAAATTAAAAGGCAGCCTACGGAATGGGAGAAGATATTTGCAAACAACATATCTGATAAAGGGTTAGTTTGCAAATCCATAAAGAACTTATCATCAAATTTAAGACCCAAAAAACTAAAATCCCAGTTAAAAAATGGGTAGACCACATGAATAGACACTTCTCCAAAAAAAAATCCAGATGACTAACAGACACATGAAAAGATGCTCATCATCACTCATCATCAGGGAAATACAAATCAAAACCACAATGAGATACCACCTCACACTTGTCAGAATGGCTAACATTAACAAGAAACAATATTGTTGGTGAGGATGCAGAGAAAGGGGAACCCTCTTGCACTGTTGGTGGGAATGAAACTGGTGTAGCCACTCTGGATAACAGTATGGAGGTTTCTCAAAAAACTAAAAATAGAATTATCCTATGATCCAGAAATTGCACTATTAGGTATTTACCCAAAGCATACAAAAATACAGATTATAGGGGTGCCTGGGTGGCTCAGTCAGTTAAGCATCCAACTTCAGCTCAGGTCATGATCTCACAGTTCATGAGTTCAAGCCCCTCTTTGGGCTCTGTGCTAACAGCTCAGAGCCTGGACCCTGCTTTGGATTCTGTGTCTCCCTCTTTCTCTGCCCTTCCCCTGCTTGTACTCATGCTCTGTCTCTCTCTCTCTCTCTCTCTCTCTCTCTCTCTCTCTCAAAATAAACATTAAAAAATTTAAAATACAGATTCTAAGGGGTGCATGCACCCCAATGTTTATAGCAGCATTATCAATAATAGCCAAACTAGGGGAAGAGTCCAAAAGTCTATTCTGATGAGTGGATTAAGATGTGGCATATATATACACTGGAATACTAATCAGCCATTTAAAAAAAATGAAATCTTGCCCTTTGCAACAACATGGATGGAGCTAGAATGTGCTATACTAAGCTCAATAAGTCAGTTAGAGAAAGAAATGCCATATGGTTTCGCTCATATGTGGAATTTAAGAAACAAAACGGATGAACATATGGGAAGCAGGGAGATGGGAAGAGGAGACAGGGAAACCACAATAGAAGGAAACAAATCACTCTATCTTTTAATAATAGAAAACAAACTGAGGGTTGATGGAAGGAGGTGGATGGAAGATGGGTTAGAAGGTGCTGTATGTAAGTGGTGAATCCCTGAATTCTACTCCCGAAACCAATATTACACTGTATATTTACTAAAATTTCAATTAAAAATAAATGTATGAACAATAAAAAGGAGAGAATCTTGATTCAAAAAATAAGTAAAAATTGGGGTGCTTGGGTGGCTCAGTCAGTTAAGTGTCCGACTTTGGTTCAGGTCATGATCTTGCAGTTCATGGGTTTGAGCTCCACGTAGGGCTCTGTCTGACAAAACGAATCCTGGAGCTTGCTTCAGATACTGTGTGTGTTTCTCTCTCTGCCCCTCTTCCACTCACACTCTGTCTCTCTCAAAAATAAACATTAAAAAAAATTTAATAAGTAAAAATAATAAAATGTAAAATAAAATAAAGTAAAAAATAAATAACAAAATAAAATTTAAAATGAAAATAAATTGCTTCCTCTGTATCCAAAAAAAAAAAAAAATCCCCAAGGAAAACTAGATCTTGTTTCCCCTAGAACTGAAGATTTGCAGCACTCTACAATCAGTAGAGTTGGTGCGTAGGAGGGATTTGTCCTAGCCCTCTGGGGGAGGGGCCTGCTGCTCTGATTCTCAGGTGGACTTGCCCTAGAGGAGATACACTTGCAGGGTGCTTCCAGTGGTGTTTGGTGAAAGTAGCTCTGGCTTCCACTTGGTGGCACTGTTTTGCTCACTGAACTGGATCAGTGTTGTTGGGGGTGGGGGTAGTGAATGGCTGAGCCTAGCTCTCTTGTCTCTGGAGCAGGGAGATCTTACCTGCCACTCAGGAAGCCCTCACAGATGAGCAATCATCTTTACTGTGTCCCCAGCTTCCATCAGATCCCCACCCTCACCCTGTCTGTGTCTGAGCTGTCTGCCTTCCAGGCAGCAAGCACTCCTGTATTTTATCTCAGGCATGGCTGTGATTCTAAACTCCAAACATCAGAGACACTTGTGGTGAGGACCCATGCTGATCCTCTGGGGAGGGTCTTGCTGCACTGTGGCCAGTGCAGTCTTGTCCAAAACTATGGTCACACAACCATCCTCCAGTTCGGAGTTTATGGTACATAGCAGCACAAAACTGGTGCCAAGGCTGCTGTCCTCAGCCAGTATCTTTTTTATGTTATTGAACGGGGCAGCTCAATGGCATCCACAGGATCTTTTGTGCACAGAAAGGCCAAATTACCTCTGCCAAATGCACTCCAAGCAGGGGAACTTTTTCCTCCCCATGCAACCCTCAGACCATGCTGTCCACTCCTGGGTCTCTGCCCTCCTTCCCCACTCAGCACTGCTGAGCCCACTGGGTGCGACCCTCCTGATGGTGCTGACTGCAGAAACTTCAGACTCTGCACTCTACTGTTTATAAAAAACTTGTAGTATTTAAACCCTCTCCTTTTCCCAGTCAGTGGTTTGGGGGAAGTTTTTTTTGTGCAATTCCCTGCGTTTGTTTTCACTCTTGTTTTCACTCTTTCTCTCTTGCTCCTCTCTCCATGATGACAGGAAGTTTCTTAGCTAATCCTATGTTGGTAATTATTTTGCAATATATAAATGTATCAAATCAACACATTGTACACCTTAAATTTACACAATGTTCTATGTTAACTATATCTCAACAAAGATGAAAAAATGATAGACTTTGGTGTCTATTTCCTAATATTAAAGAGGTCAACACTTTTACTGAACATTGTAATAAAAGTCATAGTCAACTCAGTAAGGCAAGGAAATAGAAGTAAACTGTTTTGAATCAGAGATGATATGGTCACATACCTAGTAAATCCAAATAAATCTACAAAAAAATCCACTTCAACTTATTAATAAATTTAACAAGTTTTATAAAAGTGACAAAATACAGAATCATTGCATTAAAATTATTGCACTGTATATTACTAGTAATGATCAAATGGAAACTGAAATTTTTAAAAAGGCAATTTGCATTAACATCAAAATAGTGTAGCAAATAGAAAAAAAAGGAAAGCCAAATTATACTTATAAGTCTTTAGTAACTCTGACTTATGAAAACTGTGCTACATAAATTTGGAACTTCTGTTTTACATAAAAATGGATCTGAAAGAGAAAAGTAATTGTAATCATAAATTAAAGGATATATGTGAAACACACTATTTTACAAAACTGTTATACAAAGAGCAAATGTATGCCTTATTTTCCTAAATTATAACTCGTTCTATGCCATTAGAAAAGAAATTGTTTAAATACACAGTTTATTAAGGTAAACCTTTATAATCTCTAAAAGAAACTATGGACTGTCACATTATTACCAGAAAGTCCATTCTAATGTGCAATAGAGTGATAATTTTTACAAAGTTAATGTTATTATTTTTTATACATGTCTCAACTTTTCTGACTCCAGTTTTAATAACATTAGATTGTGTTGAAAGAGTAAGAAGATGAAAGTCCCTTAGCAGTATAATCCAGCATTTGAAAAGCACTACTAAGTTACATTGTCTATCTTCTGAAGATTAATGATCTAGATTAAACTATCCATACCTATAATACAGCTAAAGTATTGTTAACGTATTCATTTATCAAATAAACAGGTGCCAGCCACTCTGGTCAGGCAAAGCAAAAGTGAGCAAAATGCAAAAGTGAGCAAAAAAAAAGACCCTAGTCCTAGTAGAGTTTCTATTGAAAGCTTATATAGAAGATTTCTTTCCTCCCCCAAATTATAAAATCTGTAAAACGATTTAATATCATATTTAAAAATCCTATGCATGTGGGATGCCTGGGTGGCTCAGTTGTTTGAGCATCCAGCTCTTGATTTTGGCTTGGGTCATGATACCAGGGTCATGGGATCAAGCCCTACATTGGGCTCAGCGCTGAACGTGGAGCCTGCTTAAGATTTTCTCTCTCCCTCTTTCCCTCTCCCCACTCGTGCACTCTCTTTTTCTCTGTTTCTAAAAAAATAATAAAATTAAAATAAAATTAAAATCCTGTGGATGTACCTCCCTTTCCCCATATTTTAAAATAAACTTTTCAATAAATAAATATAACCAGACATTATTATATTCTGAAGCTAAATTATAATACCCTGATATCCTTTTAAAAAGAAAAAAGTTCTGTCTTTGAAATTATGCAGTAATAAAATTACAACAGAAACAAATATTCTTTTAGGAACATGAGAAAATATCATACACTATGCCAGATGTTGTTGAAATAAACATATAAATGCCCTCAAATGTAGCATTTTTATTTTTGAGAAAGAGAGAGAGAGCACATGAGCAAGGGAAGGGCAGAGGAAGAGAGAGAACTTTAAGACCACATAGGGCTCAACCTCAAGACCTTGATAACATGACCTGAGCCAAAATCAAGAGGGTTGATGGGGGGTGGGAGGGAGGAGAGGGTGGGTGATGGGTATTGAGGAGGGCACCTTTTGGGATGAGCACTGGGTGTTGTATGGAAACCAATTTGACAATAAATTTCATATATAAATAATAAAAAAAGAGTCAATTAACCAACTTAGCAACCCAGGCACCCCTCAAAAGTAGCATTTTAACAGAAGGAGTCATGGTGAAGGCTAGCTACACAAATATTAGAATATTCAGTCAGAAAGAAAATTTTGAATTAGCAAAAAAAATCCAACTTATTTTCTAAAAGTTTGGTAACTTTAGTTTTAATATATACATAAAATCTATAAATCATCATCCAAATATTACTTATGGTGCTCCATTGTTCTCTGGCTCTACCCAACTTCTAAAACTTTTATTCTAATAGTTTTACAAGGTCTGACCTCAAAGCATAGAAGTTCTAACAAAACTCAGTTTTATTGTAATAACTATCAAGAAATTGTTATTAGGAATTTAGTAAAGGAAGTGAGCATAAGATTAGATTTTTATACATATGGCTTGCCAGAAGCCAAGCTATCCAACCAGCCTGATGGCAGGGCCCAGGCGGTAGACGGATCGGGACCGTCCCCATCCTAATCTAAATACCTCTTAATTTTAAAATGCCTCCTGGGGGAAGTGGGCCTAGGGGTTGGAGTAACCTGTGCCCATAGATACACTCCTTTGTTGCCGGAGTGGGGGTTTTAAATCCATTCGTCCCTCCTTGGCTGGGAAATGTATGAGGCTATCCTTCCTTTAGGTAGAAGAATCTTTATAGGGAGTGGCAAGGGCTAAATGTAGGGCTGCACAATTTCCTTGAGGAACCTTATTTCTTTCCCAAAGGTTCTTTCCCCAGGGGCCTGTCAAGGACAATTCCCCAACAGACAATTCCCCAGGTACTTTATTAAGGCCAAATTACATAAAAGCGGGAGTACAAATGGATTTGAAAGCCCCACTCTGGCAACAAAGGAGTGTATCTATGGGCACAAGTTACTCCAACCCCTAGGTCCACTTGGCCCCCAGGAGGCATTCCAGATGATGATTGAACCTAGTCGGTTAAAGTACAGAATGGTTCATTATTTCCTAGGTGCATTGTCTCTCTGAGAATGTATAAGGCCTGGGTTCCTAAGGCCCTTTTGGCCCCCTCCTGGCACCTCAGACCAAGGCGAACACTTTTGTTCCTCAAACAACAAATGGTTCAGTGAAACAACTAAGAGGTCATGTTCCTGTAACTGTTCCACTTGAGGTGTTGAGAGATAGATGACCTTTCATGAAAACAGCAAAGCAAATGCTTTATAGATTATAGATAAACGTAGATACATAATGAAAATAATGTAAGAAATTAATCAATAAGCAAAGGGCAGGAGGGAATGTTATGAGAAAATAACCATGTTACTCCTTAAAAGGTGATTACACATAGGAACATTTTTAGAATTAGGTAATGCTAGAAAACATAGATGATGCACACTACAAGGAAATTGCTAGCAAATATAATGCCACATTTGCCACAATAAAGCAGCCAGTTCAATACACTGCTGTTGTCTGTGTCCATTTTTATTTTTGATTTATTTTTTTCATTTTTTTGCCAACGCTGTTCAGCCTTCAGGAACCCCTGGACCTGCTGGAGCTTGACTCCGGCAATGGCTCATGAACAAATCCCCTATATATATAGTTATAGTTGTTATAGTTGTTATAGTTTTATAGTTATAGTTATACAGTAGTTATAGTTATGCACTGGAGCCATAGCCAGAGCTATGGTATTAAAAAAACAAACAAAAACAGCTAATCAACACTACTTACACTATGCATTTCTTTGATTTTTTTTTCATTTTAGCAAATATTTATTGAGTGGAAACTGTGTTAGTTTTTGTTAAAAACACTGAAGACACAAAATCTAATATGATGGTCAGGGTACCTGCTCTTGGGAAGTTCTCATTCTAATTGGGGAAGAGTTAAGTGCTATAAAGATAATCTCACAGAAAGATAGACTTGAGAGCGATAGGGCTCTATAATACACAGAATGGTAAGAGAGGGCTATTTCTTACGATCTTTCTCCTTCTTTATATTGGTGCACACCAAAGTCTGTAATGTTCCAGAAACAGCCTTCAATTTATAAAAATCCATTATTTCTTCTTCCAATTGTCTTCTCTTCTCCTCAAGTTTCATTGTCTCCTCTTGTTGGACTCGTTTAAGATGCTCAAACTTTTCTTGTAACTGTAAAACAAATGCGCAGCTGTGACTCAATGCACACTATGGTAGCACATTCCCAGGGACATGATGGTGTTTTCTACTGGTTATTAAATATAACCTAATCATCAGAGTAGAGCATGATCTTAGTAACAGTCTCTAAATTTCATGTTTAAAGTAGAAAATCATATATGAAATTTCTTTCTTAATTTTAATTTTAAATGTGTCCCCATTGAGCCAAATGTAATAAGATGCAAAATTATGAAAAATACTCAATTAAAAAATTTTTACTAATGTATAATTTTTTACTCTATACTTTTCCACTAATCTCTCTGAGTAAAAATTGATAGATCCATGTCCTGTAAAGATACATACATTAAATTTTGACATGGATTATAAGTTTTTTGTCTATACTTTAATTGATAAAGTCATTTCAAAAGAAAGTCTGATAATTTCCTTGTTAAGATTAGTACAATTATAGGAAGAAAAAAACCTCATTCAGTTACTTGTTATTTACTACTGAGATCTTTAATCTGTGGGATTTAAGCCAAATTAATCATAAGAAAGAGATAATACCACCTTAGTTTCCATTAGAGACAGGCCTGGGTCTTTAGTAAGACATTATTCAACATAAGGATTGCTTGTATGCATCAGAGATGGTATGATTTTTTTGAATTTTTGCTAATCCAAAAAAATTATAAAGGACCAACTAATTTTCAGTTTAACTTTTTGAAAAACAGGCTAGGGGCTTAAATTGCCACAATATTAATTACCTGCCTTATATGGCTGTGAAGAACACAAGCATGGTGTTGATATTACCCTAGATGCCCATTAGAATCGTTCAGTAAGTTTGTAAATCTCCTAATGCATAGGCTACCCACAGATCAATTGCATCACACTATCTGGAAATGAAACCTGAGCATCAGTCCTTTTAGAAAATCCCCAGGTAATTTTAGTGTGCAGCAAAGTTTGAGATCCATGGTCTTTCTTTTTTTCTTTCTTCCTCTTTCTTTCTTTCTTTCTGAGAGACAGAGAGAGAGTGAGTGGGGGAGGGACAGAGAGGGAGAAAGAGAATCTCAAGCAGGTTCCATGCTGTGAGCATGGAACCCAATGTGGAGCTTGATCTCATGAACTGTGAGATCGTGACCTGAGCCGAAATCAAGAGTCTGATGCTTAACCAACTGGGCTACCCAGGTGTCCCAAATTCATGGTGTTTTTTTTTTATTTTTTTTAATGTTTATTTATTTTTGAGAGATAGAGTAGGGGAGGGTCAGGGAAAGACGGAGACACAGAATCTGAAGGAGGTTCCAGGCTCCAAGCTGTCAGCACAGCTGACATGGGGCTTGAACCCATGAGCCATGACATCATAACCTGAGCTGAAGTCAGATGCTTAATCGACTGATCCACACAGGCGCCCATAAGTAAAGATTACACTCCTTCTGCTGAAGTCAGATAGAATTACATTTTCATGCCTGAGAAGGAAATGAATACTGACACACAGTTGAAAAGACTGGGGATGTGAGAGTATGATATCTATAAATGATGGCAAAAATCAGTGAGAAAACTCACTTAAAGATGGGAAGGTGAGACTTGGAAGGAAGATGGCAGTGGAGTAGGAGGAACTGAGGCTCACCTTCTCCCACAAACACAACTAATTAACTATCCAATCATCCTAAATGTGCCCAAAATAAACCTGAAGACTGACAGAACAAACTCCACAATTAAAGGGAGAGAAGAGGTCACATCAAAGAAGATAGTAAGTGTGGAGATGTGATTTAGAGGAGAAATGGATATCAGGTGCTGTGAAGGGAACCTGATATCAACAACCTGATACCAACAGGTAGCTGTTGGTCATGGAAAAGGGAGAGAGTGAGGGGAGCACATGGAGGAATGCACAAGGAGAATGTTTCCTCAAAGCCATTGGCTTGGAAAATAAAATGGGCTGAACTATGTGAGTTCTTACAACTTGTGAGGCTTAGATCCTGGAGTTTTCAAGATCAGCAAGTTTGGCTCAGATAGAGCCCTGAAAGCACTGTCCTGCTCCTGGAAAGAAGATAGGCAAAGAACACAGGGGCAGATGGCATGGAAACAGTGATCTGAAGAACACCTGGGACACATAATTGGAAAGATTATTTGTCCTTCTTAGAGCTTCTCTGAGAGACAGCATTCACTAACACATCTCTCCAGGAACAAAGGAGCTGACTGGCACAATTTCCCTTCTCCATCCTTCAGCAAAAACACAGAGCCACCTGCTGGAAGCAGTGCAGCACTGACACTGGCTGCCTAACTTCCATATACCAAGCCCCATGCATTCTACCAGGACTGCCTTCTCAGTCAAGCTTGCCTCAGTCCCAGTGTGGCAGGCCCCTCTCTCAGAACACCAGCACAAACGTCTGCCCAGATCACATCTCCTGACCAAGGAGTACTGCAGGGCCTCACTTCTAGCAGAACTGATGTCAGGTCTCATTTCACAAGCAGACCAGAGCATATCTAGTTAAAACTCACCACATTCAGGCCTGAGACCAAACATTACCTACTGCAGGCAAGGAGAGCCTCTGCAGATGAGTAGCCTGAAGGATAGAGCAGCCAGAAAACAACAGCAGAGTGCACACAGTACAAACTGCACATACTTCAGGAAGTACCAGGTCTGAGCACTAGCTGACCTCTTCTTTATTAGGCCATTACTTTCAGGAGGAAGAGACACAACTGGCTTTTCTAACACAGAGAAGAAAGGAGAGATTTAGACAAAATGCCAAAAACAGAGTAATTTATCCCAAATGAAAGAACAAGATAAAGCCAAATCAGAGAGCTAAGTAAAACAAATATAGGTAACATGCCTGATGGAAACTTTAAAGGAATAATCATAAGGATACTCTATTCAGAAAAGAATAGAAGACATCAATGAGACCCTTACCACAGAGATAAGAGAGTTAAAAAGAACCAGAGATGAAGATTGAAATACACACACTGGGAAACAAGCTTGATGCAATGAAGAGCAGACTGAAAGAAGCAGTGGAATAATATAGTGTCCTAGAAGGGAGAATAATGGAAAATAAAGAAGCTGAAGAAAAGAAAGAATTATGCAACACAAGAATAGAATCAGGGAACTCAATGAATCCATCAAATGTAATAACATTCATTTTATGAAAGATATGAATCTCTTTCATCAGTGTTGTATAGTTTCTCTTCTTATAGAAGAATAGAAACAATGGGGGTGGGGTTAGAAAATTTATGTGAGGAAATAATAGCTGAAAATTTCCCTAATCTGGGGAAGGAAACAAATATCTAGATCCAAGAGGCACACAGAACTCCCATCAAAATCAACAAAAGCAACTCAACACCAAGACATATTGTAATAAAATTTGTAAAATATAGAGACAGAGAAAACATCTTACAAGCAGAAGTCTTTACAAGGGAAGACCCATAAGGCTAGCTGGATATTTCTCAATATAGACTTGGCAAGCCAGAAGGAAGTGGCATGATATATTGAAAGTGATGAATGGGAAAAATCTGTGGCTAAGGATACTCTATCCAGAAAAGCTTTCATTTAGAATAAAGAGATAAGGAGTTTCCCAGCAAACAAAACCAAAGGAGTTCGTGACCACTAAACCAGCCCTGCAATAAATATTAAATGGAACTCTTTGAATGGAAAGGAGGGACCAAAAGTAACAAAGAAGAAAGGATCAGAAAAAATCTTCAGAAACAGTAACAAAACAAGTAATGAAATGACACTGACTACACATCTATCAATAACTACTTTGAATGTAAGTGAACTAAGTATTCCAATCAAAAGATATAGGGTGACAGATGGATAAAAAAAAAAACAAAAACCAAGAGCCATCTATGTGCTGTCTTCAAAAGACCCATTTTCAACTTAAAGACACATACAGATTGAAAACAAGGGGATGGAGAAACATCTTTCATGCAAATGGATGTCAAAGAAAGCCAGAGTAGCAATACTTGTATCAGACAAAATAGACTTAAAACAAAGACTATAACAAGAGATGAAAGAAGGCACAATATCAAAATACAGAGGACATTCCAAATATAATATCTAACAGTTGTAAATATTTATACACCCAACATGATAGCCCCCAAATATATTAAAAATTGAAACAAACATAAAGGTACTCATTGATAATACAATAATAGTAGGGGACTTTAACACCCCACTTTATACCATTCAGCTACTGAAAGACATCTCAGTTGTTCCAAGTTTTGGCAATAATGAATACATCTCTTTTAAACATCTGTGTATAGGTTTTTGTGTGGACATAAGTTTCATTTCCTCTAGGTAAATACCAAGGAGTACAATTGTTGAATTATATTGAAAAGGGCATGACTAGTTTTTTAAGAAAACACCAAACTTTTTCAAAGTACGTGAAAACGTATGAGAAAACAAGAGTCCAAAACATCTGGAATGCAGCAAAAGCAGTTCCAGAGGGCTGTTTATAGCAATATAGGCCTACCTCAAGAGAAAGAAAAATCTAAGCAACCTAACCTTACACTAAAGAAACTAGAAACACAACAGTAAACAAAACCCCAAACCAGCCGAAGGAAGGAAATAATCAAGATTATAACAAAAATAAATGATATATAAACTAAAAACAAAACAAAACAGGTCACAGCAATGAAACTGGGAACTGGTTCTCTGAAAAAAAAATAACAAAATTGATAACCCCCTAGTCAGAATTATCAAAAAGGAAAGAGAGAGGAAAGGACTCATATAAATAAAATCACAAATGAGACAGGAGAAATAACAACCAACACCACAGAAATACAAACAATTACAAAAGAATGTTATGAAAAATTATATGCCAACAAATAGGATAATTTGGAAGAAATGGATAAATTGCTTAACATATTAACCGCCAAAGCGTAAACAGCAAGAAATAGGAAACTTGAACACATCAATAACCAGCAAAGAAATTATATCAGTAATCAGAAAACTCCCAGCAAACAAAAGTCCAGGGCCAAATGGCTTCACAGGAGAACTCTAGCAAACATTTTAAAAAGAGTTAATACCTATTCTTCTCAAATTAGTCCAAAAGAGTAGAAATGGAAATAAAACTTCCAAACTCATTCTATGAGGCTAGTGATTACCCTGATTCCAAAACCAGACAAAGACTCCACTAAAAGAGATCTATAGGCCAGTATCTCTGATGGTTGCAAAATTTCTCAAAAAAATATTGTTAAATCCAATCCAACAATACATTAAAGAATAATTCATCATGACCAAGTGGGATTTTACCTGGATTAATGGTGGTTCAATATTTGCAAGTCAATCAATGTGACACATTACATTAATAAAAGATAACCATATGATCCTCCCAATCGATGTAGAAAAAGAATTTGATGGTACACATTCGTTCTTGATGAAAACCCTCAACAAAATAGGCATAGAGGGTATAGACTTCAACATAATAATGGCCATATAAGAAAAATGTACAGCTAACATTATCCTTAAAGGGGAAAAACTGAGAGTTTTTCCCCTAAGGTCAGGAACAAGACAAGGATGTACTCTCTCCCCTTGTATTCAACATAGTACTGGAAGTCCTAGCTACAGCAATCAGATAACAAAAAGAAATAAAAAAGAATTCATATCAGCAAAGAAGAAGTCAAATTTTCACTAAATGCAGACTGCATGAAACTCTAGAAAACCCAAAGACTCCACGAAAAAAACCTGCTAAAATGAATAAACAAATAAATGAATTTAGTAAAGTTGCAGGATACAAAATCAACATACACAAATCTATTGCACTTATACACAAATAATAAAACAGCAGAAAGAAATTAAAGAAAACAATCCCATTTATAATTGCACCCAAAATAATAAGATACCTAGGAATAAACCTAAACAAAGAAGTAAAACAATTGTATTCTGAAAACTAATGCTGATGAAAGAAATTGAAGATAACATCAAGAAATGGATTGGAAGAACAAATGTTGTTAAAATGTTTATACTACCCAAAGCAATCTACACATGTAATACAATCCCTATTAAAATACCAACAGCTTTTTTCATAGATAGAACTAACAATCCTAAAATTTGTATGGAACCACAAAAGACACCAAACAGCCAAAGCAATCTTGAAAAAGAAAAGCAAAGCTGGAGATACCACAATTCCAGACTTCAAGTTATATTACATATCTGCAGTGATCAAAATGCTTTGTTACTGGCACAAAATAGATACATATATCAAGAGAAAAGAATAGAAAACCTAGAAATAAACCCACAACCATATAGTGAATCAATCTTCAACAAAGCAAGAAGGAATATCCAGTGGAAAAAGATAGTCTTTTCAACAAATGGTGTTGGGAAAACAGGACAGCAACATGCAAATGAGTGAAACGGAACCACTTTCTTACACCATACACATAAAACAGTTCAAAATGGATTAAGGACCTAAATGTGAGACCAAAAACCATAAAATCTGAGAAAAGAACATAAGCAGTAACCTCTTTGACATCAGCCATAACAACTTTTTTCTAGATATGTCTCCTGAAGTATTGGAAACAAAAGCAAGAATAAACTCTCGGGACTTCATCAAGATAAAAAGCTCCTTCACAGTGAAGGAAACAATCAACAAAATTCAAAGGCAACTTAAGGAATGAGAGAAGATATTTGCAAATGACAAATCTGCTAAAGGGTTAGTATCCAAATTATATAAAGGAATTATAAAAGTCAACATCCCCCCAAAAAACAAACAATCCAATTAAAAAATGGGCAGAAGACATGAACAGACAATTCTCCAAAGAAGGCATGCAGATGGCCAACAGACAGGTGACAAGATGTTCATCATCACTTACCATCAGGGAAGTGCAAATAGAAACTACAATGAGACATCACCTCACACCTGTCAGAATGGCTAAAATCAACAACACAAGAAACAACAGGTGTTAGTGAGGATGTGGAGAAATAGAAATCTTCATGCACTGTGCAAAGGTGCAGCAATTCTGGAGAAAAGTATGGAGGTTCCTCAAAAAGTTAAAAATAGAACTACCCTGTGATCCAGCAATTGCACTACTGATTTTTACCTGAAGAATACAAGAACACTAATTCAAAAGGATACATACAGCAGCATTATTTACTATAGCTAATATATGGATGCAGTCCATGTGCCCATTCATTGATTAATAAATAAAGATGGGGTATATATATTGCAGTGGAATATTATTCTGCCATGAAAAAGAATGAAATCTTGCCATTTGCAATGACATGGACGTAGCTAGAGACTACAACTAAGCAAAGTAAGTCAGTCAGAGAAAGCCAAATACCATATGATTTCACTCGCATGTGGAATTTGTTAAACAAAACAAGTGAGCAGAGAGAAAGTTCAAGAAACAGTCTCTTAATTATAGAGAGCAAACTGATAGAGACAGGAGGGTGTGGGGGGATTGGTTAAAGAGGTGATTGGGGATTGGGAGTGCACTTGTGATGAGCCCAGGGTAGCATATGGAAGTGTTGAATCACTATATTGTACACTTGAAACTAATATAACACTGTATGCTGGGGCGCCTGGGTGGCTCAGTCAGTTGAGCATCCGACTTCAGCTCAGGTCATGATCTCATAGTTTGTGAGTTCGAGGCCCACATCAGGCTCTGTGCTGACAGCTCAGAGCCTGGAGCCTACTTCAGAGTCTGTGTCTCCCTCTCTCTCCATCCCTCTCCCGTCATGTTCTGTCTCTTCCTCTCAAAAATAAGTAAACGTTAAAAAAAATTTTAAAAATAACATTGTATGCTAACCGAAATTAAAATAACAGATTTAAGAAGATGAGAAGAAAGATGATGAAATCTCTAGTAATGTGGGAAATGTACAAACATCAATTTTAAGTATTTGAAAATTATAAAGTTGTAAGTTTGAATTCTAATTTATCTGCTACATGTGCTTAAAAAGTTTGCTTTACCTCTGTGAGTCTCCACTTTCCTTGTCAGTTAATCATAACTTCTGTCTACTTATCATGTTTTCAATAATTAAGCTGTTCCTTTTCTGAGCAAGTCTGGTGGGCCCATTTCCTTTCATTTTACTCTTTGTGGTTGCTTTTACTATCCCGGTCATTTTATTTCTACCAGAAATTTATTTTTTTTCTACAAAAATTAATCTCTGTTCTCTGTTAAGAATTTCATCACTCTGCACAACCAATTTTAAGTTATGTTTGGTTTTTCTTGAGGGAAATATAACTGAAGAATGGGAGAATAACTGATGACCAGAGGACAAAAATGAAACAGATGTACACAGTTAAGTGCCATAACTAAGGGGAATAAAGTAGGGAAGAAATAGAGAATGTAAATGGCTGATTTGGTTTCTGATAACCTCCTACTTTGGGTTTAAGTTATAAGATCCAGTTATGCTTTCTGTTCTTGGATTCCATAAGATACCCTTGAATAATTCCAAAACTTTACCTTTATACTGAAGCTAAAAGAATTTTTATTACCTATAATTCAACTGTCCATGATTGAGACATCTGTTACAGAACACCTAATCACTACATTGTTTCTATTGAGAAAGATGTTCATGTTCAATGTACCTATTTCTGCTCAAAACTAAAATATTAAGTTAAAACCACAATCACTTGAAAGGTATTTATGATTCCAAATATATTTTTTGTTAAAAAGGTATTGGTGCAAATAATCAAAACTATATAAGTTGTCTTTTTTTTCAATTTCTTGGAAACATAAAGGAATGAAATGAAAAAAAAAATCCAAATAATTCACCAACTAAATGTTTTCTAATTAATTAAGATGAGTGTTATTCAACATTTACCTGCTTATTTATAAAAGTGAAAATTTTTTATAATGCAGTAGTAGCATTAGAAAGTAATAACTCTTCACACATATCAATAGCTTGAATTTTTTATAAATTAAAATTTATTCATGAAAATTCATATTATAAAATAAAATAAAGGTAAATAGGTTTCACAAAATTATTTTCATTTTTTCTTTTTTTTTTTTAATTTTTTTTTCAACGTTTATTTATTTTTGCGACAGAGAGAGACAGAGCATGAACGGGGGAGGGGCAGAGAGAGAGGGAGACACAGAATCGGAAACAGGCTCCAGGCTCTGAGCCATCAGCCCAGAGCCTGACGCGGGGCTCGAACTCATGGACCGCGAGATCGTGACCTGGCTGAAGTCGGACGCTTAACCGACTGCGCCACCCAGGCGCCCCATCATTATTTCTAAAAATACAAATTGTCTATATGTTCTAAAAAATAAAATTGTTGACTATAATTTTTAAAGCTTGTATTCAAAACCTATACTGTAAACAGCTACTTCAAAAGTAGCAAGTCTCCTCCAAAATCATCAACTAAACCTTTGATATTAAAACTCCAAATTAATAATACACATTAAAATGAACACAAATTGGATTATATCAGTGTACTTGCCTCTTTTTCAGATTCTTTAAATGTTGTTTCTTTATCCTTTACTCGCTGCATAAACTTTTGTTTCAATTCTTCTTCTTCCCTCTGACATTGATCATAGAACTTTTGTCTTTTATCTTCATAGATCTCTTGGAAACTATAAAAAATATTTTATTATTGTCATATTAAAATGGTATATAAATAAACCTGTAAAAATATATACTGTACAGTACATAAATTATATACTGTAAAATATAATGTAAAAAATTTATATCATGAGATGTAAAAAAGTGGAGTGCAGTATTGAATATATGGACAGCCTACCTAAAGAGTACTAGAATTTTGAAACACTTATATCAGTGATTTCTTTTTTTTTTATTTTTTATTTTTGGGACAGAGAGAGACACAGCATGAACGGGGGAGGGGCAGAGAGAGAGGGAGACACAGAATCAGAAACAGGATCCAGGCTCTGAGCCATCAGCCCAGAGCCCGACGCGGGGCTCGAACTCACGGACCGCGAGATCGTGACCTGGCTGAAGTCGGACGCTCAACCGACAGCGCCACCCAGGCGCCCCTCAGTGATTTCTTATTATCAACACTTTTCATTATATCACAACTCTTCACATCTTTTGATAATAAAATTTCAGGAGACCTCTACTTTATAAAATTCTTATTTAAAATGAAGCATCATCATCCTCATCATCATCATCATCATCATAGCTATAATTATCAAAACAGTATGGTACTGGCACAAAAATAGACATATAAATGGATCATAATTAAGATCCCCAAAACAAACCCAAGTTTATATGGTTAATTAATCTATGACAAAGGAGGAAAGAATACACAATGGGTAAAAGTCTCTTCAATAATTGGCACTGAAAAACTGAACAGCTAGGTGCAAAAGAATGAAAATGGACTACGTTCATATACCATACACAGAAACTCGAAATTAATTAATTACCTAAAGCGAAACCTGAAACCATAAAACTCCTAGAAGAAAACATAAGCAATAATCTCTTGGACATTGGTCAACATTTTTCTGCCAACATTTTTCTAGCTATGTCTCCTCAGGGAAAGGGAACAAAGGCAAATATAAACTATTTTGACTACACCAAAATAAAAGACTTTTTTACAGTGGAGGAAACCATCAACCAAATTAAAAGGCAACCTACTGAATGGGATAAAACATTTGCAAATAATATATCTGATATGAGGTTAGTAACAAAAATATATAAAGAACTTCCACAACTCAACACCAAAAAGAAAAAAACAAACTGATAAAAAATGGGCAGAGGATGTGAATAGACATTTTTCCAATGAAAATATACAGATGGCCAACAGACACATGAAAAAATGCTCAACGTTAGTATCATCAAGGAAATGCAAATCAAACCACAATGAGACATAATCTTACACCTGTCAGATGTTGGTATGATGTGGCAAAAAGGGAATCCTCATGCACTGTTGGTTGGAATGTAAATTGGTACAAGTGCTGTGGAAAAAAATATGGAGGTTCCTTAAAAAGTTAAAAATAGGGGCGCCTGGGTGGTGCAGTCGGTTAAGCGTCCGACTTCAGCCAGGTCACGATCTCGCGGTCCGTGAGTTCAAGCCCCGCGTCGGGTTCTGGGCTGATGGCTCAGAGCCTGGAGCTTGTTTCCGATTCTGTGTCTCCCTCTCTCTCTGCCCCTCCCCCGTTCATGCTCTGTCTTTCTCTGTCCCAAAAATAAATAAACGTTGAAAAAAAAAATAGAAATACCATAGGTTCCAGTAATTCCACTACTGGTTATTTACCCCCCAAAATGAAAACATTAATTCAAATATATATATTATATAAATATATATAATATATTATATATATAATATAAATATATATTATATTTATTATATATTATGTAATATATATTATATATTATTTATATTATATATATAATGTATTATATATTTATATATATGAAATCAAATATATATTTGGATATATATTTGATTATTTGGATCTAAATAATATATATTTGGATCCATATATATTCAAATATATATATTTGAATCCTTAAGTGTGTTTCAGCATTATTTACCATAGCCAAGACATGGAGGCAACCTGTTTCCATCAATAGATGAATGGATAAATAAGATGTGGGGTATGTCTGTGTGTATGCATGTGTGTGTGTGTAAATAATATTACTCAGCCTTAAAAAAGAATAAGATCTTGCTATTTGTGACAACAGGGATGGACCTAGAGGGTACTAAGCTAAGTGAAATGTCATAGAAAGAAAAATACCATATGATTTCACTTATATGTGGAATGTAAAAAACAAAGCAGATGAACAAATAAGCAAACAAAAGGAGGAAACGACAAATAAATATGAACAAACTGGTGCCTACCAAAGGCTAGGGGAATGGGAGATGGGAAAAATGGGTGAAAGGGAGTGAGGGGGTAGAGGCTCCTGGTTATGAAATAAGTAAGTCAAGTGGGTGAAAGGTACACCATAGGAAATAAAGTCAATGGTATCATAATGGTGTTGTATGGTGACATGGTAACTACACTTGTAGTGAGTGTAGCAGAATGTAAAAGTTGTCAAGTCATTATGTGTACACCTTAAACTAATGTAACGTGTATCACTATAGTTAATTTTTAAAAATTATTTTATGAGTGAGAAAAATCTGGTTTTCACATCTTACTTTTTAAAAAAAATTTTTAACGTTTATTTATTTTTGAGACAGAGAGAGACAGAGCATGAACAGGGGAGGGGCAGATAGAGAGGGAGACACAGAATCTGAAACAGGCTCCAGGCTCCGAGCTGTCAGCACAAAGCCTGATGCGAGGCTCAAACTCACGGACCTGAGATCGTGACCTGAGCCGAAGTCAGACCCTTAACCGACCAAGCCACCCAGGCGCCCCATGGTTTTCACATCTTTCTTAGAAAGTCTACCTCTTCTCCCAAAATAAAAATTAAATATTAAGTCAGACATCTTTCAAAATATAATTCAGTTAAAATAACCAGTTCAATTTTGTTTGTCTTCAAAATACCTGAAAAAATCAGCATACCTGGATCATACCACACTCTCATCATTTGCAGCACAAAAACTATTCTACTTAAATATCACTAAATACACCTACTCTCAAACTATTTTCACTTGAATTCTACAACATTCCACTGTGGCTTTTCCTCTCTCTTTCATCCAACATTCAATGTCCTTTGTCATCCTTCTTAATATTCTTTGCCAGCTCTTATCAATAAAGGCTTTGCCAATATTTGGAAACCTCCTTCATGTACATCTATTTCATATAAAATACAAAAATAAAAACAATATAATGTTTTTCTTTTGGATACACATTTCAGCATATATACATATTGGATACATTGGATACTCTTTTTTGAGCACATAAATGAGCCCTTTAATTATGTTGCTGCTAACAACTCTCTCCAAGTCTGAAGATGATTAAAAAACAAAATTTGAGGGGCGCCTGGGTGGCGCAGTCGGTTAAGCGTCCGACTTCAGCCAGGTCACGATCTCGCGCTCCGTGAGTTCGAGCCCCGCGTCAGGCTCTGGGCTGATGGCTCGGAGCCTGGAGCCTGTTTCTGATTCTGTGTCTCCCTCTCTCTCTGCCCCTCCCCCATTCATGCTCTGTCTCTCTCTGTCCCAAAAATAATAAACATTAAAAAAAAAACAAAAAAAAAAACCAAAATTTGAGATGATCCATTTGGATACAACATGGCAGAGAAGTAGGGGGATCTGAAGTTCCCTCATCTCTCAAACACAGCAGTGTTGAGGCCAAAGGACTTTGAACTCCAAAAGTCTGGGCGACCAAGTAACAGAGATGCCTCCAGGGACCCACTGGGACAAACTGGCAGGCCATTGGTGTGTGATTACAAACTGGGAGAGATAAAACGGGCAGCAGAGGAATGGAGGGGAAGGATCACCTTCTGTGGAGAGACAAAGGGAAGAGAAAGAGAGGGTGGGAAAGCATAGGACTGTATCTGGACAAGAGAAAAACCACAGACCAGGACTGAGAAAGATCCAATCTCTTAACTGTGGGGCTTTCTCCGGATTGGACGAGCTGCCCTGTTTGCACACCTGGGGAAGAGGAGAGCCAGTCCCAAGCTCAGTAACTAGTTCAGAGGTGCAGTCTACAGAGGGAGAAAGCAAATCCCTCCCTGGAGTGGTGTGGGAAGAAGGTATATAGCCACTCAGAGGAAAAGACTGCCTGCACCTGCCAGCCAGAGACCATATATCTGGCAGTGCAAAGAGACACTTCCCAAAACTTAGGGTGTATAGAGTGGGAACCTTTAGACATCGGGGTTTAAGTCCCAGCCAAGATGCAGGGAGGCACAGAAGTCAGTGGAGCAGGACAAACCACCTTGTTTGAGCCCATGGCACAGTGAAGACAGCATGAACAGAGTGGTTTGGGACACACTGTCCATGGAGGAGAGACTAGGGTGCCATTTTTCTCCCCATCACCAATAATGTGGGGCTTCAGGGAATGAACAGTGAGCCCAGAGTGGAAGCAGGACCCGCCTACACCAAACCATGACCCTCTGTGCCTGGTAACTGTGTATCTATGAGAGCCGGATTGACACTGATGAACCAGACAGCCCCTCCTCCAGACCAGCACTGTTGCATTGCCTGATTTAATTTTCAGACAATTCTTATTATATAGACACAGTCTTCCTTCCTTTTCTCCTTCTTATCTCTCCCCTTCTCGAGTCTGGTTATTCTGATTGTTGGTTTGTTTAAGCAGACATATTTAATCTATTGGCTTTATACATGTTATACACCTCCTTCTTTATTTTCCTTTCTCTCTCTCTGGATTAATCCATACAGTTTCTCTGGTCAATTTTCCTTTCTTTCTCTCCAACCCTGTCATTTCTCTCTTAGTATGGGATAAGGCCTCTTCCATAAGCACTACCTCCACCATATTGTTTACTTGTAGCTGGTGTTTCTGTGGGTTTTTCTGGGGTTTTTTTTGTTTGTGTGTTTGTGTTTTGTTTGTCTGTTTTCCTTTCCAGGGTTACTTCCATCAACAAATCAAAGTAAACCTGGTGAAGGGTTGAAGCATCACTATGAGAAGTGGAGAGATAAAGTAAACCAAAGTCACAACAACTGAGAGCAAGTAACACACTCCAAAAGACACCTATGGAAGGGACAGACCCTGGACAGTGTATGACACCTCTTTAATATAGTACTTCTCGCAGGTGCAGGGCATGTAACAAACTTTTAAAACACATAAAGGAGAGAAAAACAGTCAAAATGACAATTCTCCTCAAAAGAAATTCCAGGAAGAAATGACAGCTAAAGTATTGATAAACGTTATAACTGAACAAGAATTTAGAATAATCATCATAAGATTAATCGCTGGGCTTGAAAAAAAACATACAACAGAGAAGCTATTGTTGCAGAGATCAAGGAACTAAAAAATAGCCATGATGAATCTAAAAATGCCATAAATGAGGTGCAAAATAAACTAGAGGTGATGACAGTGAAGATTGAAGAGGCAGAGAGGAGAATAAGTGAAATAGAAGATAAAATTATGGGAAACTATGAGGCTGAGAAAAAGGGAGTTTTAAAAATTCTGGACACAAGGGAGGAATTAGACAAAGTGATTCAAAGAAAAGGAATAATATCCCTATTATAGGAGTTCCAGAAGAAGAAAGAGAGAAGGGGGTGGAAAGTGTACTTGAACAATCATAGCTGAGAACTTCCCCAATCTGGGGAAGAAGACAGACATTGAAATCCAGGAGGCACAG
>NW_024412447.1:16262068-16413068 GCF_014898765.1 Herpailurus yagouaroundi | reverse complement strand
TCAAGTTATCTCTGAAGGGAGTTCCCTGTGCCTCCTGGATTTCAATGCCTGTTTCCTTCCCCAGATCGGAGAAGTTCTCAGCTATGATCTGTTCAAGTACACCTTCAGCACCTTTCTCTCATTTTCTTCTGAAATTCCTACCATACAGGTATTGTTCCATTTCATCGCATCATTTAGTTCTCTCTCACCATGTACTCCTGGATTTTTTTATCTCTCTTTTTTTCAGCTTCCTCTTTTTCCATAATTTTATCTTGCAATTCACCCATTCTCCCCTCTACCTTTTCAATCCACGCTGTGGCCACCTCCATTTTATTTTGTACCTCATTTATAGCATTTTTTAATTCATCATGATTATTTTTTAGTCCCTTGATCTCTGTAGCAATAGATTCTCTGCTGTCCTCTATGCTTTTTTTCAAGCTCAGCAATTAATTTTATAACTATTCTACATTTTTAGTTATATTGCTTAAGTTGGTTTTGATCAATTCGTTAGCTGCTGCTACTTCCTGGAATTTCTTTCCAGTAGAATTCTTCCATTTCATCATGTTGTCTAGGTTTCTGTCCCTTATGTGTTTTAAAAGCTTGTTGTAATCTCTGCACCTGCAAGCACTGATACATTAAAGGGGGGGGGGGTCATACACTCCAGGGCCTGGCACCTCAAGAAGTGTTTTCTTTGAGATTGTTACATGCTCTCTGTTGTGACTTTGGTTATTTTATTACCTTACTCATAGTGATATTTTGGACCCTCCACCAGATGTGCTTTGATTTGTTCCTTGGTGTAACCCTGTAAAGGAAGACAAACAGGAGACAAAACACACAAACACCCAAACCAATAAAGAAAAACAAAAAAACTTAAAACAAAAAAACCCAAAAACACCTACTACAAGTAAAGAACAGGGTGGAGGCAGTGCTGATGGAAGAGCACATACAAAGAGAGAAATTACAGGAGCAGTGACCAAGAAAAAATAAACATTGACTAGGCAGAGAGAAAGGCTTAATCCAGAGAGAGAGAAAGGAAAATAAGGAAGGAGGCGGGCAAAAAGAAATGAAGATAAAGTTACCCAGAGACTATATGGCTTGATTATTCCAGAAAGAGAGAAAGGAATATAAAGAAAGAGGTGTAAAACATGTATCAAGAGAATGGATTAAATATGTCTGTTTAGACAGACTGCTAACCAGAGTAACCAGCCTAGAGGAGGGAAGAGATAAGGAGGAGAAATGGGGTTTTGGGGGGAGTATATATTCATATATCCAGAATTGATGTAGAATTAATCTAGACAGTGCTGCATCACTGGTCTGGGAGAACTGTGCACAGGGTCTGTCAGTTTACACAGTTACCCAGTGCGAAGGGGCATGGTTTGGTGTAGTCTGGACCCACCTCCCCTATGGGCCCTGGGACTGATTCCTGAGGCCACGTTAGTGGTGGTGGTGGGGGAGGGGAATGGTGATACCCCAGTCTCAACAGAGCTGGACCCTGTGGACTCCATTTGAATAATCCATTTGACTCCATTTGAGTCATCCTTTTGACTCCATTTGAGTCATCCTTACTGTGCCATGGGCACAGATGTAGTGGTCCTTCTCTCTCCTCCAACTCCCCTGACCCTGCGCTTGGCTAGGATTCAAAGTCCCACTCCATGCACTCTGGCACTGGGGAAGCCCCTCTCAGTGCGGCCTGATATGTGGTCCCAGCTGGCTTTTTCTTTATCACTGCACTTCAGGGAAGACCACCTACTGTGAACTGCACTGCTGACCTCACCACCAAGCCCCAGGGGTGGCGGATGCAGGCAGATGCAGGCAGGCTTTGACTTTTTCCACAGCACTCTAGGGAGGGGCCACTTTCTCCTACAGTGATCTACACCCTCGGCCCAGCCACTGAACCTGGAGGTGGTGGGTGCAAGCAGGTTTTGTACTATTGTACAGCCCTCCAGGGAGGGGTCCGCTTTCTCTACCTGTGGATTGTGCCCCTGACCTACCACCTAACCCAAGCCTGGCTCCCTTCCTCCCCAGGTGTGTGAACAGGGATCCAGCACCAGTCTGAAGAAAGCCCCCCAGTTAGAGATAGGATCCCTCTCAGTCCCAGTCCGAGGTTTCTCCTGTCCAGATATGGTCCTACACTTCCCTAGCCACTCTTTCTCTTCCCTTTGTCTCTGCAGAAGGGAATCCCTCCCCTCCATGCCCATGTGGCCTTTCTTATTTCCCCCAGTTTGCAATCACCTGCCTATCATTTCTCCAGTTTTCCCATTTTCTTCCTGGTAGATTCAGTCTCTTTCCCTCCCAGACTCTGGGATTCAAAGTCCTTTGGCTTCAGCACCTCTTTGTTTGAGAGATGAGGGAAGTATGGATCCCCCTACTTCTCCGCCATGTTGGCCTCTCCACCTTTAATTCTTTTCCATACCTCCTCTGTTAAACTGTGTGTGTCTTTAGGTCTGAAGTGAGTCTTTTGTAATCAATATATAGATGGGTCTTGCCTTTTTAACCATTCAGTCATTCTATGTCTTTGAATCCATTTATTTTAATCCATTTATCATTAAAGTAATATTGACAAATATGTTTATTGCCAGTTGTTACTTGTTTTACAGTCATTTTTATGGTTCTTTTCTGTTCTTTCCCTCTTATCTTGCCCTCTTCCCTTGTGGTTTTTTAGTTTCCTTTAGTATTATTCTTGACTTTATTTCTTATTTTTTTTGTTTTGGGTCTAACATAGGTTTGTGATTTTTGTTTATTTATTTTTAATATGAAACTTATTGTCAAATTGGTTTCCATACAACACCCAGTGCTCATCCCAACAGGTGACCTCCTCAATACCCATCAACCACCCACCCCTCCCTCCCCCCATAAACCCTCAGTTTGCTCTCAGTTTTTAAGAGTCTCTTATGTTTTGGCTCCCTCCCCCTCTCACCATTTTTTTCCTTCCCCTCCCCCATGGTTTCCTGTTAAGTTTCTCAGGATCCACATAACAGTGAAAACATATGGAATCTGTCCTTCTCTGTATGACTTATTTCACTTAGCATAACACTCTCCAGTTCCATCCACGTTGCTACAAAAGGCCATATTTCATTCTTTCTCATTGCCACGTAGTATTCCATTGTGTATATAAACCACAATTTCTTTATCCATTCATCAGTTGATAAACATTTAGGCTCTTCCGTAATTTAGCTACTGTTGAGAGTGCTGCTATAAACATTGGGGTACAAGTGTCCCTATGCATCAGCACTCCTGTATCCCTTTGGTAAATTCCTAGCAGTGCTACTGCTGGGTCATAGGGTAAGTCTATTTTTAATTTTTTGAGGAACCTCTACACTGTTTTCCAGAGTGGTTGCATGAGTTTGCATTCCCACCAAGAGTGCAAGAGTTACCTTTTCTCCACATCCTCGCCAGCATCTAGTCCCCTGATTTGTTCATTTTAGCCACCCTGACTGGCGTGAGGGATATCTGAGTGTGGTTTTGATTTGTATTTCCCTGATGAGGAGCAACATTGAACATCTTTTCATGTGCCTGTTGGCCATCTGGATGTCTTCTTTAGAGAAGTGTCTATTCATGTGTTCTACCCATTTCTTCATGGAATTATTTGTTTTTCAGGTGTGGAGTTTGGTGAACTGTTTATAGATTTTGGATACTAGCCCTTTGTCCAATAAGTCATTTACAAATATCTTTTCCCATCCCGTTGGTTGCCTTTCACTTTTGTTGCTTGTTTCCTTGGCAGTGCAGAAGCTTTTTATCTTCATGAGATCCCAATAGTTCATTTTTGCTTTTAATTCCATTGCCTTTGGGGATGTGTCAAGTAAGAAATTGCTGCAGCTGAGGTCAGAGAGGTTTTCCCCTGCTTTCTCCTCCAGGGTTTTGATGGTTTCCTGTCTCACATTCAGGTCCTTTATCCATTTTGAGTTTATTTTTGTGAATGGTGTAAGAAAGTGGTCTAGTTTCATTCTTTTGCATGTCACTTTCCAGTTCTCCCAGCACCATTTGTTAGACTTTTTTTCTATTGGATATTCTTTCCTGCTTTGTCAAAGAATACTTGCCTATACATTTGTGGGTCCAATTCTGGAGTCTCTATTCTATTCCATTGGTCTATGTGTCTGTTTTTGTGCCCATACCATGCTGTCTTGATGATTACAGCTTTGTAGTAGAGGCTAAAGTCTGGGATTGTGATGCCTCCTGCTTTGGTCTTCTTCTTCAAAATTACTTTGGCTATTCGGGGTCTTTTGTGGTTCCATACAAATTTTAGGATTGCTTGTTCTAGCTTTAAGAAGAATGTTTGTGCAATTTCGATTGGGATTGCATTGAATGTGTAGATTGCTTTGGGTAGTATTGACATTTTGACAATATTTATTCTTCCAATCCATGAGCATGGAATGTTTTTCCATTTCTTTATATCTTCTTCAATTTCCTTCATAAGCTTTGTATAGTTTTCAGCATACAGATATTTTACATTTTTGGTTAGGTTTATCCCTAGGTATTTTATGCTTCTTGGTGCAATTGTGAATGGGATCAGTTTCTTTATTTGTCTTCCTGTTGCTTCATTATTAGTGTCTAAGAATGCAACTGATTTCTGTACATTGATTTTGTATCCTGCAACTTTGCTGAATTCATGTATCAGTTCTAGAAGACTTTTGGTGGAGTCTATCAGGCTTTCCATGTATAATATCATGTCATCTGCAAAAAGCGAAAGCTTAACTTCATCTGTGCCAATTTTGATGCCTCTGATTTCCTTTTGTTGTCTGATTGCTGATGCTAGCGCTTCCAACACTATGTTAAGCAACAGCGATGAGAGTGGGCATCCCTGTCATGTTCCTGATCTCAGGGAGAAAGCTCTCAGTTTTTCCCCATTGAGGATGATATTAGCTGTGGGCTTTTCATAAATGGCTTTTATGATGTTTAAGTATGTTCCTTCTATTGCGACTTTCTCGAGGGTTTTTATTAAGAAAGGATGTTGAATTTTGTCAAATGCTTTTTCTGCATTGATTGACAGGATCATATGGTTTTTATCTTTTCTTTTATTAATGTGATGTATCACATTGATTGGTGAATGTTGAACCAGCCCTGCATCCCAGGAATGAATCCCACTTGATCATGGTGAATAATTCTTTTTATATGCTGTTGAATTTGACTTGCTAGTCTCTTATTGAAAAATTTTTCATCCATAATCATCAGGGATATTGGCCTGTAATTCTCTTTTTTACTGGGTCTCTGTCTGGTTTAGGGATCAAAGTAATACTGGCTTCATAGAATGAGTCTGGAAGTTTTCCTTCCCTTTCTATTATTTGGAATAGCTTGAGAAAGATAGGTATTATCTCTGCTTTAAATGTCTGGTAGAATTCCCCTGGGAAGCCATCTGGTCCTGGACTCTTATTTGTTGGGAGATTTTTGATAACTTATTCAATTTCTTTGCTGGTTATGAGGTCTGATCAAGCTATTTCTTCATGTTTGAGTTTTGGAAGTGGGTGGGTGCTTAGGAATTTGTGCATTTCTTCCAGGTTGTCCAGTTTTTTGGCATGTAATTTTTCATAGTATTCCCTGATAATTGCTTGTATTTCTGGGGGATTGGTTGTAATAATTCCATTTTCACTCATGATTTTATCTGTTTGGGTCATCTCCCTTTTCTTTTTGAGAAGCCTGGCTAGAGGTTTATCAATTCTGTTTATTTTTTCAAAAAACCAATTCTTGGTTTCATTGATCTGCTCTACAGTTTTTTTAGATTCTATATTGTCTATTTCTGCTCTGATCTTTATTATTTCTCTTCTTCTGCTGGGTTTGGGGTGTCTTTGCTGTCCTGTTTCTAGTTCCTTTAGGTGTGCTGTTAGATTTTGTATTGAGGATTTTTCTTATTTCTTGAGATAGGCCTGGACTGCAATGCATTTTCCTCTCAGGACTGCCTTCGCTGCATCCCAAAGTGTTTGGATTGTTGTATTTTCATTTACATTTGTTTCCATATATTTTTAAATTTCTTTTCTAATTTTCTAGTTAGCCCATTCATTCCTTATTAGGGTGTTCTTTTTTTTTAATCTTTTTTCAATGTTTTTATTTATTTTTGGGACAGAGAGAGACAGAGCATGAACGGGGGGGGGGCAGAGAGAGAGGGAGACACAGAATCGGAAACAGGCTCCAGGCTCTGAGCCATCAGCCCAGAGCCTGACGCAGGGCTCGAACTCACGGACCACAAAATCGTGACCTGGCTGAAGTCGGACGCTTAACCGACTGTGCCACCCAGGCGCCCCTAGGGTGTTCTTTAACCTCCATGCTTTTGGAAGGTTTCCAGATTTTTCTTGTGGTTTATTTCAAGCTTCATCACATTGTGGTCTGAAATTATGCATGGTATGATCTCAATTCTCGTATACTTATGAAGGGCTGTTTTGTGACCCAGTATGTCATCTATCTTGGAGATGGTTCCATGTGCACTTGAGAAGAAAGTATATTCTGTTGCTCTGGGATGCAGAGTTCCAAATATACCTGTCAAGTCGATCTGATCCAGTGTATCATTCAGGGCCTTTGTTTCTTTATTGATCCTATGTCTAGATGATCTATCCAATGTTGTAAGTGGAGTATTAAAGTCCCCTGCAATTACCACATTCTTATCAATAAGGTTGCTTATGTTTGTGATTAATTGTTGTATATATTTGGGGGCTCCCTTATTTGGTGCATAGACATTTATAATTGTTAGCACTTCCTGATGGATAGACCCTGTAATTATTATATAATGCCCTTCTTCATCTCTTGTTACAGCCTTTAATTTAAAGTCTAGTTTGTGTGATATAAGTATGGCTACTCCAGCTCTCTTTTGACTTCCAGAAGCATGATAAATACTTCTCCAACCCCTCACTTTCAATCTGAAGGTGTTCTCAAGTCTAAAACGAGTCTCTTGTAGACAGAAAATAGATGGGTCTTGGGTTTTTTTTATCCATTATGACACCCTATGTCTTTTGGTTGGTGCATTTAGTCCATTTAAATTCAGTGTTATTATAGAAAGATATGGGTTTAGAGTCATTGTGATGTCTGTAGGTTTCATGCTTGTAGCGATGTCTCTGGTACTTTGTCTCACAGGATCCCCCTTAGGATCTCTTGTAGGGCTGGTTTAGTGGTGATGAATTCCTTCAGTTTTTGTTTGGGAAGACCTTTATCTCTCCTATTCTAAATGACAGACTTGCTGGATAAAGGATACTTGGCTGCATTTTTTTTTTTCTGTTCATCACATTGAAGATTTCCTGCCATTCCTTTCTGGCCTGCCAAGTTTCAGTAGAGAGATCCGTCACGAGTCTTAGTGGTCTCCCTTTATATGTTAGAGCATGTTTATCCCTAGCTGCTTTCACAATTCTCTATCCTTGTATTTTGCCAGTTTCACTATGATATATCTCACAGATCGATTCAAGTTACATCTGAAGGGAGTTCTCTGTGCCTCTTGGATTTCAATGCCTGTTTCCCTCCCTAGTTCAGGGAAATTCTCAGCTATAATTTCTTCAAGTACACCTTCAGCACCTTTCCCTCTCTCTTCCTCCTCTGAAATCCCAATTATGTGTATATTATTTCGTTTAATTATGTCGCTTAGTTCTCTAAGTCTCCCCTCATCCTCCTGGATTTTTTTATCTCTCTTTTTCTCAGCTTCTTCTTTTTCCATAATTTTATCTTCTAAATCACCTATTCTCTCCTCTGCCTCTTCAATCCAAGCTGCGATCACCTCCATTTTATTTTGCAGTCATTTATAGCATTTTTTAGCTCCTCCTGACTGTTTCTTAGTCCCTTGATCTCTGTAGTAATCGATTCTCTGCTGTCCTCTATACTTTTTTCAAGCCCAGCGATTAATTTTATGACTATTATTTTAAATTAATTTTCTGGTATATTGCTTAAATCGTTTTTGATCAGTTCATTAGCTGTCGCTACTTCCTGGAGTTCCTTTTGAGGAGAATTCTTCCTCCTCATTTTGGATAGTCCCTGGAGTGGTGGGGAACTGCAGGGCTCTTCCCCTGTGCTGTCTGGAGTAACTTGTGTTGGTGGGCGGGGCTGCCGTCAGACCTGATGTCTTCCCCGAGCCCACTGCTGGGGCCACAGTCAGACTGGTGTGTACTTCATATTCCCCTCTCCCAGGGGTAGGACTCACTGTGGTGGTGTGGCCTCTGTCTGGGCTACTTGCACACTGCCAGGATTGTGGTGCTGCTCCGATGGGGTCTGGCGTATTAGCGGGGGTGGATCCACAAGGTGCACAGGGGCAGGAGGAGCAGGCTCAGCTCGCTTTGCCTTTGGTGGTATGCTTTGGGAGGGGCCCTGTGGCACCAGGAGGGAGGCATATCTGTCGGATGGATGGATCCACAGAAGCACAGCATTGGATGTTTGCGCGGTGCAAGCAAGTTCGTGACAGGAACTGGTTCTCTTTGGGATTTTGGCTGGGGGGTGGGTGAAGGAGATGGCGCTGGTGAGTACCTTTGTTCTCCACCAAGCTGAGCTGTCCTCTGGGGCTCAACAACTCTCCCTCCCATTGTCCTTTAGCCCTCCCACTCTCCGAGCAGAACTGCTGACTTATAACATTCCAGATGTTAAGTCCCGCTGGCTGTCAGAACACACTCCGTCTGGCCCCTCCACTTTTGCAAGCCAGACTCGGGGGCTCTGCCTTGCCAGGTGTGCTGACTGCTCCCCCACCACCCTGGCTCCCTCCCGCCATTCCATGTAGCATGCACCACCTCTCTGCCCTTCCTACCCTCTTCTGTGGGCCTCTTGTCTACGCTTGGCTCTGGAGAGTCTGTTCTGCTAGTCTTCTGGTGGTTTTCTGGGTAAATTAGGCAGATGTGGGTGGAATCTAAGCAATCAGTAGGATGCAGTGAGCCCAGCATCCTCCTACGCCGCCATCTTCCCTGTGATTTTTGTTTAACATTAGGTTTATAGATATAACATCTTAAGTATATAGAAGTTTGTTTTTTGTTTGTTTGCTGTGGGGAATAAGATTAGAAATTCACTTGGCTTACACCAATGGGTTAACAAGGCATAAAGAATTACAAAGCCATAGGGTGTTCTCACCCAAACTTGTGTGAACAAGATAAGACCCCAGAATGTAGTAGGGTGAGGCAAAGGCCCCAGAATAAAATAGGGAGTGGCTAGAGCCCCCAGAATAAAGAGGGATGGGCAAAGTCCCCAGAATAGAGAGGGGGCAAAGTTCCCCAATACAAAGGTATATGAGGTAAGCAAGATTAGGCATTCAGGGCAAAAGTGCCCCCCAATTTCTATAGAAGAAAGCTGCTTTCACAGAAGGGAAGGACCAAGTTAGGTAAACAGGTAAATAGGGCTATAGACCACTGCACTGTGGGTAAAGCTGCCCAGAGCAGAGTTCATTAACAAAAGAAAAGTTGCCTTGTTAATCCTGAGGTTATATGTTCTATCTGTCTTATCCCCTAGGCTAGCTAAGATAAACAGACATGGCAGCACCTCCTGTCTGCCCTTAACAACTATTTGCCCATCTGCCTGGTGCCAGGATTTTGTTTTATATTGACCCAAACCCCAAACACTGTATATCTTCAAAACCCCATTTTCCCTCATGCCCATGAGTTAATGTTCACCAATTCATTGTCTCTTTGTGCACACCCATCACATTTGTAAGCCTTCTGATCTTAATAAATACAGGTCAAAGACGCTTATTTGGTGCTCTTGTCTTTTCCTGGACATTAGCCATCTCTCACTTTTAATCCATCCCACTCTCTTGCTAGACAACAGAGAACTTTAGACTTAGAGTGTAATACAATTTTCAAATTTTTAAAATGTTTTTTTGAGAGATAGAGACAAAGAATGAGCAGGGGAGGGGCAGAGACAGAGGGAGACACAGAATCCGAAGTAGGCTCCAGGCTCTGAGCTGTCAGCCCAGAGCCTGACATGAGGTTTGAACCCACAAATGGTGAGATAATGACCTGAGCCAAAGTTGGACACTCAACCTACTGAGCCACCCAGTTGCCCCAGTATATAGTAGTTTATTTTATGTTGATGACCAAGTTAAGTTTGAACCCAAACTAAAAGCACTAAATTTCTACTCCCCCTCCCCACATGTTATATATTTTTGATGTCATACATTACACCCTTTTATATTGTGGATTCTTTGATTCATTTTTGTACATAGGGTCCTACAGCTTTTAAGTAGAGAAGGCAGAATTGAAGTTTCAGTCTAACTACAATGTTTAATTTTCAAAATATCGCTTGATACATTAGATATTTATTATCATGAAGAATTTACACAAATAAAACTTAGTCATTCAATATTGCCATAATACCAAAATGATAGAAATACAGTATAGCATTTCTGATTCAGTCCCCACCTACCTTTTTCTGAAACTAAGCCTCTGGGAGTTGCATTTGCAAAATCAGCCTCCCTTCTACTATTCAAACTGTATTTGTGTCCTAAAATCTCTATTTTGGTTAGACGAGTTTTGGACAAAATTGAGGCCCTCATCACCCTCACCTTGGGTATAAGGAGATAGCTCAATGACTAACGAGGCAAGCAAAAGTACCTCAGGCTGCTGCCCCTCCCCACTGAGAACTCCCCACTGACAGTATGCTCACACTAAGGAAATAAATTGCTAATGTCCCCACATCCAATTTCACATCCTTTTTTCAGAAATTTTTCTTGGAGGGAGACATAAAGAAAAGGACATCTAATCTCTTCCTAAATGAGCTGATTTAATTTACAGCA
The DNA here is from genome assembly GCF_014898765.1 of Herpailurus yagouaroundi. Classification (NCBI taxonomy): domain Eukaryota; kingdom Metazoa; phylum Chordata; class Mammalia; order Carnivora; family Felidae; genus Herpailurus; species Herpailurus yagouaroundi. The sequence goes on along the minus strand of NW_024412447.1, from coordinate 16,402,414 downwards.
ACCATAGAGAAAGAAAAGCCTAAGGGCACTCAAGAAAAGTAGAGCCGAACTCTGGTTTCCTTTGTGGCATGTAAAGAGCTTGTAGGTTATCATTTCTGTCCAAACACCAAGCAAAAAGCTGAACAAAGTAAATACAAAGAGAAAGCAATAGCAGAAAAAATAGAATACCCATGATTATGTACAAATTAAGTAACACATTCAAACAATCAATGGATGGGTGTAAAAAGAAATTACAAAAGAAATTAGAACTGCCTTCAGACAACCAAAGAAAACACAAATTTATGGGATATAGCCAAAGTACTGTTAACAGAAGACTTTAGAGCTATAAACATATTTAAAACAAAGAAACACCTCAAATCTACAATCTCATTTTACAGCTCAATGAACTAGAAAGAAGACAAACAAAACCCAAACATAGTACAACGAAGGCAACAATAAACATTAGAGCAGGGTATATGATATAAAGAATAGAATCACAATAGAAAAAAATCATGGTTCTTTTTTGAAAATATTAACAAAAATGATCAGTCTTTAGCTAAATTAATAAAGAAAAAAGAATACTCAAATAGAATCTGAAATAAAAGGAGAGACATTACAATTGATGTTACAGAAATAGCAATATTAAACACAAACCCAAGAAAAATGGCAAAGTGATACATAAAAAGGTGCCCCAAATTACTAATCATCAGAGAAATGCATATCAAAACCTCAATGAGATATTTTATGCTCGTCAAAATCATTAGAATAAAAAAAAAGAAATTAGAAGTGTTGATGAGGATATGGAGAAAAGGAAATCTGATGAACCATCTGTGGGAAGGTAAATTGGTGCAGCCACTATGGAAAACAGTATAGAGGTTCCCCCCAAAATTAAAAATAAAAATACCATAGGATCTACTAACTCCACTATTGGTATTTATCCCAAATAAATGAAAACACTAATTTGAAAAGGTATGTGCACCTTTATGGCTTTTTGCAGCATTATTTACCATAGCCAAGGCATGGAAACAATCTAAGTTTTTATCCATAAATGCATGGATAAAAAAGATGTGATGTGATATATATATATATATATATATCCCTGATGAACGTTGATGCAAAAAAAAAAATTGAACAAAATACTAGGAAATGGAATTCAACAACATATTAAAGGATCTGTCCACAGAAACCTGGCAGGCCAAAAGGGAGTGGTAGAACATATTCAACGTGCTGAATGGAAAAAATATGCAGCCAAGAATTATTTATCCAGCAAAACTGTCATTCAAAATAAGAAAGATAAAGAGTTTCCCAGATAAACAAAAACTAAAGGACTTTATGACCACTAAGTAAGCCTTATCAGAAATTTTAAAGGTGACTCTTTGAGTGGAGAAAAATACAAAACAAAGCAAAAGAGACCAAAAGCAACAGACTAGAAAAGACCAGAGAATATTACCCCAAAACACCAATTCTACATGCAACACAATGGCACTAGATTCATATCTTTTGATAATCACTCTAAATGAAAATGATTACATGCTCCAATTAAAAGAAATAGGTATCAGAATGAATAAAAAAATAAGACCCACCTATATGCTGCCTACAAGAGACTCATTTTAGACCTAAAGACTCCTGCAACTTGGAAGTAAGGGAATGGAGAACCATCTATCATGCTAATGGATGTAACCACTAAACCAGACCTGCAAGAAATTTTAAGGGGGAATCTTAGAGTAGAGAAAAAATAAGACCGATGTAACAAAGACTATAAAGGACCAGAGAACATAATCAGAAATACCAACTCTATGGGTAACACAATGGCACTAAATTCATATCTTCCAATAATCACTCTGAATGTAAATGGACTAAAGGCTCCAATCAAAAGACAGAGGGTATCAAAATGGATTAAAAAACAAGATCCATCTATATGCTGCCTACAAGAGCACACTTGTAGACCTACAGGAGGATACTCATTTTAGACCTAAAGACACCAGCAGATTGAAAGTGAGGAGATAAAGAAACATCTATCATGCAAATGAATGTTGAAAGAAAGCCACAGTAGCATATTTGTATCAGACAAAGTAGACTTTAAAACAAACACAGTAACAAGAGACAAACAAGAAGATATCAGAGATGGAAATATTTATGCACCCAACAAGAAAACACATAAATGTATAAAACAGTTAATAAAAAATAAAAAGAAACTAATTGATAATTATACAATTATTCCAGTTGCCTTTAACACTTAACATTAATGAATAAACCATCTAAACAGAAAACTGACAAGGAAACAATCACAAACTGAAACAGACATATTTAACAGATATATTCAGAACATTCCATCTTAAAACAGAATACACAGTCTTTTCAAGTGTACACATAATCTCCAGAAGAGATCACATATTAAGCCAAAGCAAAAACCTCAACATATCAAAAAGAGCCAAGTCCTATTGTACATCTTTTTTGACCACAACTCTGTGAAACTAGAAGTCAACCACAAGAAAAATCTAGAAAAACCACAAATACATGGAGGTTAAATAATATGCCACTATAAAATAAATGAGTCAAACAGGAAATCAAAGAGAAAATTAAAGAATATATGAAGAAAAATGAAAATAAGAACACAATGACCCAAAATCTTTGGGATGTGACTAAAGCAGTTCTAAGAGAGAAGTTAATACTAATATAAGGCCCTCCTCAAGAAGCAAGAAAAATCTGAAATAAACAACTTAACTTTGCACCTACAGGGGCCAGTAAAAGAAAAAAAACCAGCATAAGAAAAGAAATAATAAAGATTAGATCAGAAATAAATGATATAAAAACTTTTAAAAAAAGAAAAAGGATGGGGCGCCTGGGTGGCGCAGTCGGTTAAGCGTCCGACTTCAACCAGGTCACGATCTTGCGGTCCGTGAGTTCGAGCCCCGCATCGGGCTCTGGGCTGATGGCTCAGAGCCTGGAGCCTGTTTCTGATTCTGTGTCTCCCTCTCTCTCTGCCCCTCCCCCGTTCATGCTCTGTCTCTCTCTGTCCCAAAAATAAATAAACGTTGAAAAAAAATTTTTTAAAAAATAAATAAAGAAAGAAAAAGGAAAAAGAACATATCAATGAAACTAGGAGATGGTTCTTTGAAAAATTCAACAAAATTGATAAGCCTGTAGCCAGACTCATGAGAGAGAGACAGAGAGAGAGAGAGAAAGAGAGACAAAGAGAACCCAAATAAAATTACAAATGAGAGAGGAGAAATAACAACCAACACCACAGAAATTGTAAAAGAATGTTATGAAAGTGAATTGGCAAAAAAAAAAATGGACAAACTAGAAGAAATGGATAAATTCCTAGAAAATAGAACCTACAAAAAATTGAAGTAGAAAAAAATAAAATTTTTTTGTATTAGTGTATTCTTTGTTTTGTTTTGTTTTTAGTTTACTTTTATTTTTTAATTTATTTTTTTAATTTACATTCAAGTTAGCATATACTGCAACAATGATTTCAGTAGATTCCTTAATGCCCCTTACCATTTAGCTATAGAAACCTTATGAAAGAAATTGAAGAAGACACAAAAAAAATGGAAAAAGATTCCACGCTCCTGGATAGGAAGAACAAATATTGTTAAAATGTCAATACTACCCAAAGCAATCTACATATTCAATGTAATCCCTATCAAAACAACACCAGCATTATTCACAGAGCTAGAACAAACAATCCTAAAATTTGTATGGAGCCAGAAAAGACAAATAGCCAAAGCAATCTTGAAAAAGAAAACCAAAGCAGGAGGCATCACAATCCTGGACTTCAAGCTGTATTACAAAGCTGTAATCATCAAGACAGTATGGTACTGGTACAAGAACAGACACTCAGATCAATGGAACAGAATAGAGAACCCAGAAATGGACCGACAAACGTATGGCCAACCACTCTTTGACAAAGCAGGAAAGAATATCCAATAGAATAAAGACAGTCTCTTCAGCAAGTGGTGTTAGGAAAACTGGACAGCGACATGCAGAAGAATGAACCTGGACCACTTTCTTACACCATATGTAAAAATACACGCAAAATGGATGAAAGACCTAAACATAAGACGGGAAGCCATCAAAATCCTCGAGTAGAAAGAGGCAAAAACCTCTTTGTCCTTGGCCGCAGCAACTTCTTACTCAACAAGACTCTGGAGGCAAGGGAAACAGAAGAAAAAATGAGCTATTGGGACCTCATCAAATTAAAAAGCTTCTGCAAGGTGAAGGAAACAATCAGCAAAACTAAAAGTCAACTAGTGGGATGGGAGAAGATATTTGCAAATGACATATCAGATAAAGGGTTAGTATCCAAAAATCTATAAAGAACTTAACAAACTCAACACCCAAGAAATAGAAAATTTGAAGTGACTGATAACTAGCAAGGAAGTTGAATTAATCAAAAAACTCTCAACAAACAAAAGTCTGGGACTAGACAGCTTCATAGGCAAATTCCACCAAAGATTTAAATAAGAGTTAATACTTAATCCTCTCAAAATATTCCCAAAAAAAGAGGAAGGAAAACTTCCAAATTCATTCTATAAAGCCAGCATTACTCATAACACCAAAACTTGTTAAAGACACCACTAAAAAAGTACTACAGGCCAATATCACTGATGAACATACAAAAATCTGCAATAAAATGCAAGCAGACCAAATTGAAAAATACATTTAAAAAATCATATACCATGACCAAGTGGAATTTATTCCTGGCATGCAAGGGAGGTTTAATACACAAATCAATCAAGGTAATACATCACATCAATATGAGAAAGTATAAAAATGATATGATCATTTCAATAGATGCAGAAAAAGAATTTGTCAAAGAGCAACATGATAAAATCTTTCAACAGGGTAGGTACAGAGGAAACATACCTCAACATAATAAAGGTAACATAAGAAAAACCCACAATGGGGGCGCCTGGGTGGCGCAGTCGGTTAAGCGTCCGACTTCAGCCAGGTCACGATCTCGCGGTCCGTGAGTTCGAGCCCCGCGTCAGGCTCTGGGCTGATGGCTCAGAGCCTGGAGCCTGTTTCCGATTCTGTGTCTCCCTCTCTCTCTGCCCCTCCCCCGTTCATGCTCTGTCTGTCTCTGTCCCAAAAATAAATAAACGTTAAAAAAAATTAAAAAAAAAAAAGAAAAACCCACAATGAATATCATACTCAATTGGAAAATAACCAAGAGAGTTTTTCCTAAGGTCAGGAACAAGATAATGATGTCCACCCTCACCACTCCTATTCAAAATAGTACTGGAAGTCCTAGCTACAGCAATAAGACAACAAAAAGAAATAAAAGGCATAAATATCAGTAAATCATAAATATCATAAATATCAGTAGGAAAGCAGTAAAACTTTGACTATTTGCAGATGACATGATACTCTATATAGAAACCTACAAGACTCCACCAAAAAACTACAAGAACTGATAAATGAATTCAGTAAAGTTGCAGGATATAAAATCAATATACAGAAGTCTGTTGAATTTCTATATACTAATAATGAAGCAGCAAAAAGAGAAATTAAGAAAACAATCCCATTTATAATTTTACCAAAATAATAAAATACCTAGGAAAAAACCAAAGAGGGAAAAAAAACCCTATACTTTGGAAATTATAAAATATTGATGAAAGTAGTTGAAGATGACACAAAGAAATGGAAAGACAGTCAATGGTCATGGATTAGAAGAACAAATATTCTTAAAATGTCTATACTACCCAAAGCAATCTATACATTTAATGCAATCCCTGTCAAAATACCAACAACACTTTTCATGGAACAGAACTAGAACAAACAATCCTAAAATTAGTATGGAACCCCAAGATCCCAAACAACCAAAGCAATATTAAAAAAGAAAAACAAAACTGGAGGTCTCACAATTCTAGACCATTTTATTTACAACAAACCGTAGTAATCAAAATAATATGGTATTGGCACAAAAATAGACACATACATCAATGGAGCAGAATAGGAAACCCAGAAACAAACCCACAATTATATGGTCACATAATCTTTGACAAAGGAGGAAGGAATATACAATGGAAAATGATAGTCTCAGGGAGCCAAGATGGCGGAACAGCATGAAAGTTTTTTGTGTGTCTCACGTCCATGAATACAGCCAGACCAACACTAAACCATCCTGCACACCTAGAAAACTGATCTGAGGATTAACACAAAAATATGCAAACCTGAACCACAGAATTCAGCAGGTACATGACGCCAACAGGTGAATTTAGGAAGAGAGAAGCAGCAGAGGGCAGGGAGCCACTTTTGCGTGCAGAGAGAGGACAGAAACAGGGGTGGGGGAGGGGAGAATATGGGAAAAGCCCTCCTCCTCAAAAGCAGCTGGAGAGAAAGTTGAAATTAGGAAACAGCCACAGGGACTAAACTAAAAAGGGAGAAAGGAGAAAGAAGAAAAAATAAAGGAGAAAGGAGAGGGTTTAAATTTCATCAAGACTGTAAACAAGGGAAATGCAAAGTCTGCAACTCTGCAGCTTGATACCTTGTGGTGCTATGGTGAGAAGGGTGAATCCCCAGGAGAAGAGTGGGGTCTGGGAGGTTCTTGGGCCACACGGAGAAAAGCATTTCCACTGCTGGGAGGACATTTGTTAGAGACTATTGAGGCCACCTGGTCCCAGAAGACCCCAGAGAATGGCCACATTCATTGGTGCTGGAACAAGGTCATTAAGGGTGAAGCCTGGCACCAAATGTGTGTTGTTATTTTCCACAATACCTGAAATGCTGCTGCTACACTGTATCGTGAATTTGTCCTGGGGTGGCCTGGCACCTGGCCACAGTCTCTGGGCACCAGCAGAGGCAGGGTCCAGCAAGCGTTCCTGGGTGCAGCCGGCATTCGGCCATTGCTCCCTGAGAACCTCCGCAGAGGGGCAGAACAGGTCAAAGCCAAAGTCCCTCAGATGTAAGGGGCTGGGGGAAACAGCTGCATCTGAGACAAAACTCAGGAGAGAGGTACTACCTGGGGCTTGGATATGGACAGCGTAAAAGCGGGGAGTGGACAAAAGCTGAAGACAAAGGACAGTTGTGCGATTGCTGATCGGAGAGTGCGGAGTTCCGATACTAGAGACTGGGTAGCTGTGGGACACCATTTTCACTACTCCTGTGCATGCGCATACACACCTACGAGCCCCACAACAATCCACCTCAGTAGGCTAGCAGCACCATCTAGTGGAGATGGAGCCATTACACTAAGCCCAAACCAACTGGGCCAACCTCGCTCTTCAAGAACACAAGTCTCACTGCCTGCTTAATTTGTGGACTATAAAGTGCTTTATAGTCTGACTTCTAGGGGAAAACAAAGTAATTTTAGTCATATGTCCACTGTTAGCAGGTCCATCTATTCAATTTTCTTTTTTCCCGCTTTTCATTTCTTCTCTTTTTCTTGAATACAGAAAGAGAAAATTTTTACTTTTATTTTCAATTTTTATTAAAAATATTTTTCTTTACTATTTTTACTATGTGTTTTACTTTTGTGTAATTTTTTTCAAATTCTATTTTTCTTCCATAATTTTATATTAGTCTACTTCAGGGTATTCACTTTTTCTAATTTTCAAACGATTTCCTTTTTTTCTTTTTCTTCTTTTTTCTTTTTCATTTCATTTCTTTTTCTTGAATACAGAAAGAAAAAATTCATTTTTATTTTCAATTTTTATTAAAAATATTTTTCTTTAATTTTTTCTGTATTCTTTACTTTTGTGTACATTTTTTCAAATTCTGTTTTACTCCATTTCATTTTAGTCTACTTCAGTGTATTCATTTTTTCAAATTTTCAAATGATTTCTTTTTTTTTCTTTTCTCCCCCTTTTTTCTCTAATCTATCAAGCCACGTTCAACATCCAGACCAAAATACACCTAGGATCTAGAATCATTTATTCAATTTGTGTGTGTGTGTGTTTCTAATTATTTAATTTTAATATTTTTAATTTTAATATTTTTAATTTTAATATTTTCACCTCATTAATTCCTTTTCTCCCTTCAAAGTGACAAAACAAAGGAATTCACCCCAAAAGAAACAGCAGAAAGAAACGACAGCCAGGGACTTAACCAACACAGATACAAGCAAGATGTATCAAGCAGAATTTAGAATCATGATAATAAGAATACTAGTTGGAGTTGAAAATAGATTAAAGTCCCTTTCTGTGGAGATAAAAGAAGTAAAAACTAGTCAGGATGAAATAAAAAGTGCTTCAACTGAGCTGCAATCATGGATGGATGCCCCGGCAGCAAGGATGGATGAGGCAGAACAGAGAATCAGTGATATAGAGGACAAACTTATAGAGAATAATGAAGCAGAAAAAAAGAGGGAGATTAGGGCAAAAGAGCACGATTTAAGAATTAGAGAAATCAGTGACTCATTAAAAGGGAACAACAACAGAATCATAGGGGTCCCAGAAGAGGAAGAGAGAGAAATAGAGGTAGAAGGGTCATGTGAACAAATCATAGTGGAAAACTTTCCTAACCTGGGGAAAGACACAGACATCAAAATCCAGGAAGCACAGAGGACTCCCATTAGATTCAACAAAAACTGACCATCAACAAGGCATGTCATAGTCAAATTCACAAAATACTCAGGCAAGGAATCATAAAACCAGCAAGGGTAAAAAAGTCCTTAACCTACAAGGGAAGACAGATCAGGTTTGCAGCAGACCTATCCACAGAAACTTGGCAGGCCAGAAAAGAGTGGCAGGATATATTCAGTGTGCTGAATCAGAAAAATATGCAGCCAAAAATTCTTTATCTAGCAAGGCTGCCATTAAAAATAGAAGGAGAGATAAAAAAATTTCCCAGGCAAAAAAAATTAAAGGAGTTTGTGACCACTAAACCATCCCTGCAAGGAATTTAAGGGGGGACTCTCTGAAGGGAGAAAAGATTAATAAATAAATAAATAAATAAATAAATAAATAAATAAATACCAAAAGCAACAAAGATTAGAAAGGACCAGAGAACACCACCAGAAACTCCAACTCTACAAGAAACATAATGGAAATAAATTCATATCTTTCAGTACTCACTCTAAACATCAGTGGACTCAATGCTCCAGTCAAAAGACTGGAGTAACAGAATAGGGTAACAGAACGGATAAGAAAACAAGATCCATCAATATACTGTTTACAAGAGACCCACTTTAGACCTACAGACACCTTCAGATTGAAAGTAAGGGGATGGAGAACCATCTATCATGCTAATGGTCAACAAAAGAAAGCCCGAGTAGCCATGCTTATATCAGACAATCTAGACTTTAAAATAAAGACTGTATCAAGAGATGCAGAAGGGCATTATATCATAAATAAGGGGTCTATCCACCAAGAAGGCCTATCAATTGTAAACATTTATTTGTCAAATGTGGGAGCAACCAAATATATAAATCAATTAATCACAAACATAAAGAAACTCATTGATAATAATACCATAATAGTAGGGGCTTCAACAACCCACTATCAGCAATGGACAGATCATCTAATCATAAAATCAACAAGGAAACAATGGCTTTGAATGCCACACTGGACCAAATGGACTTAACAGATGTATTCAGAACATTTCATCCCGAAGCAGCAGAATATACATTCTTCTCCAGTGCACATGGAACATTCTCCAGAATAGACCACATACTGGGACACAAATCAGCCCTCAGCAAGTACAAAAAGATTGAGATCATACTGTGCATATTTCCAGACCACAATGCTATGAAACTCGAAATCAACCACAAGAAAAAATTTGAAAAGGTAACAAATACTTGGAGACTGAAGAACATCTTACTAAAGAATGAATGGGCTAACCAAGAAGTTAAAGAGGAAATTAAAAAGTATATGGAAGCCAATGAAAATAACACCACAACCCAAAACCTCTGGGAAGCAGCAACGTCAGTATTAAAGGAAAGTATATAGCACTCCAGGCCTTCCTAAACAAGAAAGAAAGATCTCAGATATACAACCTAACCTTATTACTCAAAAAACTGGAAAAAGAACAGCAAATAAAAGCCTAAACTAGCAGAAGACAGGAAACTATAAAGATTAGAGCAGAAATTAATGCTATCAAAACAAAAACAGTAGAACAGATCAATGAAACCAGAAGCTGCTTCTTTGAAAGAATTAACAAAATTGATCAACCACTAGCCAGTTTGATCAAAAACAAAAAGGAAAGGACCCAAATAAATAAAATCAAGAATGAAAAAGGAGAGATCACAACCAAAACAACAGAAATAAAAACAATAATAAGAGATTATGAGCAATTATATGCCCAAAAAATGGGCAATATAGAAGAAATGGACAAATTCATAGAAACATATACACTACCTAAACTGACAGAGGAAGTATAAAATTTGAACAGACCCATAACCAGTAAGGAAATCAAATTAGTAATCAAAAATCTTCCAAAAATCAAGAGTCCAGGGCCAGATGGCTTTCCAGGGGAATTCTACCAAACATTTAAGGAAGAGTTAGCACCTATTTTCTTGAAGCTGTTCCAAAAAATAGAAATGGAAGGAAAACTTCCAAACTCATTCTATGAAGCAAGCATTACCTTGATTCCAATACCAGACAGAGACCCCACTAAAAAGGAGAACTATAGACCAATTTCCCTGATGAACATGGATGCAAAAATCCTCAACAAGAGGAGCCAACTGGATCCAAAAATACATTTAAAAAATTATTCACCACGACTAAGTGGGATTTATACCTGGGATGCAGGGATGGTTCAATGTCCTCAAAACAATTAATGTGATTCATCACATCAATAAAGAAAGGACAAGAACCATAGGATCCTCTCAATAGATGCATAGAAAGCATTTGACAAAATACAGCGTCCTTTCTTGATAAAAACCCTCAAGAAAGTAGGACTAGAAGGATCATACCTCAAGACCATTAAAGCCATATATGAGGGACCCAACGCTAATATCATCCTCAATGGGGAAAAACTGAGAGCTTTTCCCCTAAGGTCAGGAACAAGACTGGGATGTCAACTCTCACCACTGTTATTCAACATAGTATTTGAGGTCTTACCTCTGCAATCAGACAATACAAAGAAATAAAAGGCATCCAAATTGGCCAGGAGGAGGTCAAACTTTCACTCTTCGCAGATGACATGATATTCTATATGGAAAACCCAAAAGATTCCACCAAAAAACTGCTAGAACTGATTCATGAATTCAGCAAAGTTGCAGGATATAAAATCAATGCACAGAAATCAGTTGCATTCCTATACACCACAATGAAGCGACAGAAAGAGAAATCAAGGAATCGATCCCATTTACAGTTGCACAAAAAAAACCCATAAAATACCTTGGAATAAATCTAACCAAAGAGGTGAAAAATCTATACACTGGAAATTATAGAAAGCTTATGAAAGAAAATGAAGAAGACACAAAAAAAAAAATGGAAAAAGATTCCATGCTCCTGGATAGGAAGAACAAATATTGTTAAAATGTCAATACTACATATTCAATGCAATCTACATATTGAGTGAAATCCCTACCAAAGTAGCACCAGCATTCTTCACAGAGCTAGAACAAATAATCCTAAAATTTGTATGGAACCAGAAAAGGCCCTGAATAGCCAAAGCAATCTTGAAAAAGAAAACCAAAGCAGGAGGCATCACAATCTCGGACTTCAAGCCATACTACAAAGCTGTAATCATCAAGACAGTATGGTACTGGCACGAGAACAGACACTCAGACCAATGGAATGGAATAGAGAACCCAGAAATGGACCCACAAACGTATGGCCAACTAATCTTTAACAAAGCAGGAAGGAATATCCAATGGAATAAAGACAGTCTCTTCAGCAAGTGGTGCTGAGAAAATTGGACAGCGGCATACAGAATAATGAACCTGGACCACCTTCTCACACTACATACAAAAATAAACTCAAAATAGATGAAAGACCTCAATGTAAGACTGGAAGCCATCAAAATCCTCGAGGAGAAAGCAGGCAAAAACCTCTTTGACCTTGGCCATAGCAACTTCTTAGTCAATACATCTCCAGAGGCAAGGGAAACAAAAGCAAAAATGAACTACTGGGACCTCATGAAAATAAAAAGCTTCTGCACAGCAAAGGAAACAATCCGCAAAACTAAAAGGCAACCGACAGAATGGGAGAAGATATTTGCAAACAATGTATCAGCTAAAGGGTTAGTATCCCAAATCTATAAAGAACTTCTCAAATTCAACACCCAAAAAACAAATGATCCAGTGAAGAAATGGGCAAAAGACATGAATAGTCAATTCTCCAAAGAAGACATCCAGATGGCCAACCAACACATAAGAAAATGCTCCACATCACTCATGATCAGGGAAATACAAATCAAAACCACAATGAGATACCACCTCATCTCACAATGAGATACCACCTGTCAGAATGGCTCACACAAACAACTCAGGCAACAACAGATGTTGGCAAGGATGCAGAGAAAGAAGATCTCTTTTGCATTGTTGGTAGGAATGCAAGCTGGTGCAGCCACTCTGGAAAACAGTATGGAGGTTCCTCAAAAATCTGAAAAAAGAACTACCCTACGACCCAGCAATTGCACTACTAGGTATTTATCTAAGGGATACAGGTGTGCTGTTTCAAAGGAACACATGCATCCCCATGTTTATAGCAGCACTATCAACAATAGCGAAAGTATGCAAAGAGCCCAAATGTCCATCGATAGATGAATGGATATAGAAGGTGTGATATATATATATATATATATATATATATATATATATATATCTGTGATGTGATATATATATGTGATGTGATATGTGTGTGTATATATATATATATATATATATATATATATATACACACATACACACACACATACACACAATGGAGTATTACTTGGCAATCAAAAAGAATGAAATCTTGCCATTTGAAACTACATGGATGGAACTGGAGGGTATTATACCAAGCAAAATTAGTCAGAGAAAGACAAATATCTATGACTTCACTCATATGAGGACTTTAAGACACAGAACAGATGAACATAAGGGAAGGGAAACAAAAACAGTATAAAAACAGGGAGGGGGACAAAACATAAGAGACTCTTAAATATGGGAAACAAACAGAGGGTTACTGGACGGGGTATGGGCTAAATGGGTAAGGGGCACTAAGGAATCTACTCCTGAAATCATTGTTGCACTATATGCTAACTAATTTGGATGTAAATTTAAAATAAAAATTTAATTATAAATAAATAGCACACACACACAAAAAGGAACGATAGTCTCTTCAGCCACTGGTGTTTGGAAAAGTGAACAGCTATATGCAAAAGAATGATACTGGTTCCACTTTCTTACACCATGCATAAAAATAAATTCAAAATGGACTAAAGATTTAAAAAAATGTTTTAAACATTTTTTTTGAGAGACAGAGACTGACGGAGCACAAGCAGCGGAGGAGCAGAGAAAGAGGGAGACACAGAATCCAAAGCTGGCTCCAGGCTCCGAGTTGTCAACACAGAGCCCAACATAGGACTCGAACTCACGGACCATGAGATTATGACCTGAGCTGAAGTCAGCCATTTAACCAACTGAGCCACCCAGGTGCCCCAAAATGGACTAAAGATTTAAACGTGAGACCTGAAACCATAAAGCAAGAAGGCAGCATAGACAATAATTTCTCTGACATGGGCCATAGCAACATTTGTCTAGATATGTCCTCTGAAGCAAGGGAAATAAAAGCAAAAATAATCTAGTAGGACTACCTCATAATAAAGACTTTCTGCAGGGACACCTGGATGGCTTAGTCAATTAAGCTATTGACTTTGGCTCAGGTCATGATCTTGCAGTCTGTGAGTTTGAGCCCTGCGTGGGGCTCTACCCTGACAACTCAACCCTGGAGCCTGCTTCAGATTATGTGTCTCCCTCTATCTGCCCTTCCCCTGCTCGTTTCCTCTCTCTCTCTCTCAAAAATAAACATTAAAAACAAGTTTTTAATAAAATAAAAATTAAAAAATAAAAAGCTTCTGTACAGGAAAGAAAACAATAAAACTAAAAGCCAAGCTACAGAATTGGAGAAGATATTTGCAAATGACATATCTGCTAAAGGTTTAGTATCCAAATTATATAAAGGACTTATAAAACTCAACACCCAAGAAAACAAATAATCTAATTAAAAATGGACAGAATATATGAACAGACATTTCTCCAAAGAAAACACTCAGATAGTCAACAGACACATGAAAAGATGCTCAACATCATTCATCAGGGAAATGCAAATCGAAACTACAATGGTATATTATCTCACACCTGTCAGAAACAAGTGTTGGCAAGTATGTAGAAAAAAAGGAATACTTGTGCACTGTTTGGTGAGAATGCAGTGATTCAGCCATGGTGGAAAATGGTATGGAGGTTCCTCAAAAAGTTAATCACACTTATCAGTAATCACACTACAAGATATTTACTCAAGGAATACTAAAATACTAATTCAAAGAGATATATGCACCCCAATGTTTATAGCAGCATTGTTTATAATAGTCAAGATTTGAAAGAAGCCCAAGTGTCCATCGATTGATGAATAAAGAGCAAGTGATAGATATGTAGACAATAGATTGATGATAGGTAAATGATAGAGATATACATATACACATATATACATATATACAATGGAATATTTTCAGGCATAAAAAAGAATGAAATCTTGCCATTTGCAATAACATGGATGGAGCTAGAGAGTATAATGAGAAGTGAAATAAATCAGAGAAAGACAAATACCATATGATTTCATTAATGTGAAATTTAAGAAACAAAACAAATGAGCAAAGGGAAAAAAGAGGGAGGAAGAAACCAAGAAGGAGACTCTTAATTATAGAGAACAAACTGATGGTTACCAGAGGAGAGTTGGGTAGTGGATGGGTTAAATAGGCGATGGGGATGAAGGAGTACACTTGTCCTGATGAGCTCTGGGTGATGAATGGAGTTGTTGAATCACTATATTGTACACCTGAAGCTAATAGAACACTATATGTTAAATATGCTGAAATTAAAATAAAAACAATAAAAATAATAATAAAATACAATAAAAATACTAAAAATTGTGTGAGGTAGCCAAAGCAATGACTAGATGGAAATTTATAGCCATAAATCCCTATAAAGAAAGAAGATAGACGTCAAATCCACAAATTAACCATTCATTTTAAGACAGTTACAAAAGAAGAAAGAGCTAAACCTAAAGCAGACAGAAGGAAGAAAATAATACTGGTTACATTGGGAATTAATGACATAAGGAATAATAAGATATAGGAAAATCAAAGAAATTTAAAGTGGGTTCTTTGGGGAAAAAAACAACAAAATTGACCAAACTTTAGCTCTATCAACCAAGGTAAAAAAGGAGATTCAAATTATTAGAATCAGAAATGAAAGAGACACATTACTACCAACATTTCAGAAATAAAAATAATTATAAATGAATATCATGAACAACTGAACACCAACAAATTAGACAACTAAATAGAATGGAAATGTACATATTTCTCCACTGAAAGTATACAAATACCAAAAGCACAATAAAAGATGCTTAACATACATAATCATTAGGAAAATTCAAATAAAAACTACAATGAGATGCCACTTCATATCCATTAAGATTAGCTATTTAAAAAAATAGAAAATAACAAGCATTGGTTAGGATGTAGAGAAACTGGAATCCTTGCACACTATAGTTGATAATGAAAAATAGTGCAGACACTGAAAACAGTATGACAGTTCTTCAAAAAAACTAAACATATAATTACCATAAAATCTAACAATTCCACTTCTTGGAATATATTCTAAATAATTCAAAGAGTTATTTGTACATCCGTTAAAGGACAAATATTATATAATTGTGTTTTCAGGAAGTAGTATAATTTTGAGTAGTCAAATTTATAGGTAGAAAGTACAATGGTGGTTTCCAGGGGCTAAAGGGAAGGGTAATGTGGAGTTACTCTTTCTTAGATACAGGGCTTCAGTTTTACAAGATGAAAAGGGTTCTGTAAATAGATAATGGTGATGGGAGCACAAAAATGTGAATGTATAATACAACTCCACTGTACAGTGTAGAATATTTAAGATGGTAATTTTCATGCTATGTGTATTTTACCATAATTTTCAAACTCTTAGAAGAAGGTAAATATTTATTACCTTGGATTTTGCAAAATATTCTTAGATATGACACCAAAGATACAAGTAACAATAACAAAAATACATAAATTGGACTTCATCAAAATTAAACCTTTTGTGTTTCAAGTGATAGCAAAAAGAAAGTGAGGAAATGACCAACAGCTTGGAAGAAAGTACTTGCAAGCCATATTTCTCATAAGGAACTTGTATCCAGAATATATAAAAAAACTTACAATTCAATGATAAAAAAGACAAAACTTCAATTAAAAAATGGATGTTTTTTCCATTTTCCAATCCTTGTAAAAAGGATATAAGCAAACATTTCTTGTGGGAAGACATACTAATAGCCAATATGTACACGAAGAGACCAAATATTATTAAATTTATTCATATGCTAATTCCATAACAAAAAAATCTACATAGAGAGTTGATTAGTAGTTGCTTAGCATCGGTGGCAAGGTCTGACAGGTGGGAGAAGAGAAGAAGGGAAGGGAAGGGAAGGGAAGGGAAGACGGGAGGGGAAGGGAAGACAAGGCAAGGTTTCCCACAATAAATTTTGGGGGAAAATGCCTTATTTAAAGTCTCTTTGTCAGATGCGAGTGACAATTTATTACTAATATTGTTACTTATAAATTATATTTTTATTCCCACACAAAATAGAAATGATATTCAATAGTTAGAAGCTTACATTCATTGAGGAATTCACCTGAGCAGTAGTTTCATCATCTGTTGGGAACTGATATATCTGGATGCCATTACTAACCAATTCACTCACTATTTTACACTTGAATTTCTGTAAGTCGTTTTTAGAAATTGTATCTGCTTTGGCAATCAATGGTATAATGTTCACCTGTAAATAAAGAAGCAAATAAAATATCACCATTGAGGATGTGTTGTTAATCCTGGAATTTTTACAGTCAAAACCTCACTCTGACAATAAATTTTTACAACTAGATAATCAGTGGCTACCATACCTTCATCACAAAATTGCTTCCCAAAATCATCAGTACTTTTGAAGATGAATCTTTTCTCAGAATTCAGGTTTAAAAGTTTCAAACTTTTTTTCTCAAACTTTCTTATACTTTCAACACATTTGGAGTTAGTAAAATGTAAGTGGTATAATGAAATAGTCTATTTAACTCATTATCGATTTGATTTCTTATTAAACTGAGTGCTAAAAGACAGAAGAGACCTTTCATCAAAACTGTATATGAGATTTATTTTGTCCATCTACCTGTCATTCATTTGCATCACCTTCTTCATAAATTCATCTTAATCAATGTCCCATTTTCACAGATCCTTGATCTACCTACATGTCTTTGCAGATATATTTGCTTCTGTTTTCCAAAGACCACGTAAAAATAATAGACTTTTTTTTGTTACCATACTCTAAAGGCTGAATGTATGTATACATTTGTGTAATATCTTGCTCACAAAACTCTTCATTCATATTTTGTAAAAAGGCACTATTTCCATATTGCATATTTGAGGTTGAAATTTTATTCATAAACTTTTCTTCATAGTTCTACAACATGATCCCTCCTGTCTCCATGCATTTATATCTTAATAATTAAACTTTGCAGAAAGTAAAAATATGCAAAATTCTAAAACATGTTTTATTGCTGTTAAATTAAGATATTTTATTAAATCATAGCTACATAATGTCAAGGCTTGTGATATAGTGTGAATGCATAAGAATCAGTTCTATGTATTTTGCTTTTGTTTTAGATTCTTCAAATACATTTTAAAAAATCCTTGTACAAATCTAGGGCTTCAATATAACATTGATGTTCAAATTTTTATCTAGCTTTTGAAACTTAAATAATAGTTTCCACGGTAAAAAACAGACAACTACTAAGATAGATTCAAGTCTAACATAAATATCTTGGATTATACTGCTGAGAAAGCTATCCTCTAATGATAGTAAATCCTTAACACATAACAAGTGGAAATTTTCCATGTTAATTTGTTAGGTGTTCAGATTTGAGGAATGAAAGTCACTTATTGCAGAAGGGAACTGAGCAACCTAGAAGACAACAGACACATAGGCATGGTTACCCACCCCTTTATGTAATGTCCTTGTGGAAAAAAATAGCAATTTTCTATATCTGGAAATTCTTTGATGATAACAGCTACCCATAAGATTAAAAATAAAACTTTGTGCCTCAGGCTATTGAATACACTAATAATAAAGAAATTAGGTCAGCTCTTGATTTTAAGTAAAAATCTAACTTCTTTCAACAACTTGGTGACATATATGATTAGGTACAAAATTTCTTTCCAGTTTGAACAATATATAGCAAAAGTCAGGCCTTCTTTGATAAAAAGAAACCAAATTTTAAAAGTTCTTCTCTCTTCAACCTCATAAAGTACAGAAAAGAATCTCATGAAATAAAAGTTTCTTTCATATGTATATTTACCTTCTATTGGAAAAAATATACATGAACATACTGCATTCTGAATCCCTCTGATAGGATCACTAGCCAGGATCATAAAAACTTCATGTTTCACACAATCAATGGTGTAAAGTAAATGTTAATGGGATTGTTTTATAGTACAATAGAATAAATTCAAATTTACAAATACAGGCAAATTACCACAATCTGTATGATCTTTAATCACAAGAAAAAACCTGTAAGTTTTTTAAAAATATTTTTTAACCTGTATCTTATTTTCCTAACACATACTTAATTAAATTTATCTGTAAAGCAAACTAAGGTTGAAATTTATCAAATGCTATTATGGGCTGAATGTATCATTCCTCCCTTAATGCATATGTTGAGGTCCTAACACCCAATATCTCAGAACAAGACTGTATTTGGAGAATCTTGAAAGAGGTGATTAAGTTAAAATAAAGCCATTAGAATAGGGGCTAATACAATGTAACTGGTATCCTTAAAAGAAGAGGAAACATAGACATACAACAAAAAGACATCAGATACATGCACAGAGTACAGAACATGTGAAGATACATTGGGAAGGTGATGGTCTACCACTCAATAAAAAAGGTTTCAGAAGAAAACAATGTTGGCAGCATCTTCATCATGGACTTCTACTTTCCATTACTGTGAGAAAATTAACTTCTGTTGTTTAAACTACTAAGTTTGTGGCATGTTGTAATGCTATCCCTTTTAACATATTAAACATATTTTAAATATATTAAACATATTAAAAAATAATAAATTCTTGTATGCAAATACCTTCAAATTATATATTATCATAAAATAATTATCAAATCCTGACAGGTTAATGGATTTACCTAACACACCTTATTGTCAATGTTCTTCATAGTTAATAGATCAATGGACTTCAAAGAATGTCCTGTAGGTGAAATGAAGTAAAGGCACACATGTATACGGGAATCATGGTAGTCAATGAAGGAACGTTTAATTTTCAATTCTTCTTGAAGATAGGCCTCAAATTGAGCATCTACATATTCAACTATAGGTTGGTAGCTGGGGAAAAAAAGGTTATTTCAACATATTAGTATAAAAGATTAATAATATCTATAGTCTGCCTTTTCACCACTTAATAAATAGCTAATATGGGGGAGCTTGGGAAGATGACATAGTAGGAGGACCCTGAGCTCACTACATCCCATGTTTACAAATATATATCATCTACATCCAAGTCAATAAACCAGAGAGTGATCCAAAGATTGGCAGAACAAACTCCACAACTAAATACAGAGAAGAGGCTGCATCTGAAAGTTTAGGCAGGCCAGAATGATGGAGGGAGACTTCCCACAGGAGGAAGGAAGCTGCATATGCAGAAGGGTAGAGAAATAGGCCCTTGCACCAGGGAGTTCACACAGGGAAGACAAATCCCCATAAAGTTCAGTTTTAAAAACCAGAGGGGTTGAATTCTTGAGTTTGTGTAACCAGTGGAACTTGGAACCTGGACCTTTAACTACTGGCTGGCTCAGCACTGGGCGAGCCCAGAGGGCTAGTGATAGCTGTGTCGTTGCCTTTAAAGAGACAGCAGCCTGTGCATAGAAGCAACATAAAAAATGGCAATTTATACACCAGGGGTAAACAGGAGACACAGCTGTTTATACTTATTCAGAGCATGTTAGGGGACTTCACCAAAGACAAAGGAGATGGCAGGTGCCACTTGCCTTCCCCAGCCGCCAACATAAACATAGGGCCATCTGCAGGAGGCCAGACTGCACAGACACTAGCTAAATAACTTGCTAGCAATGTGCCATGCCCACAAATTCTGAGGACACTCACACTCCAAGCCTGCTAGCCTCAGCCCTGGGCCCAGGGAAAATTTTGTCAAGCTGCATACAAGCCCCACCCAGCTACTGGGTGCACATCCACCATGGCACACCTGACCAAGCCATGCCCAAATATCACCATATGCTGTGCCCAGTCTCACACAACTTCCCACCCTAATGCCCAGCCCCCCAACGCCCCAGCACTTTGAGGGATCCAGCATAGGACTAGTGGCACCAGGCAAATTTGCTAAAACTGCCGCCCCACCCCCACGTTCCCCAGCAGGCAGAACCCTTAAGAGCTGCCCTGTCTCTGTCCCACTAATGCCACAGAGAATAAATACAGTCCACAATAGGCAGAGAGTCAGTGCAGATGACTGAACTGAAAGGAAGAGTGGTTCAGACACAAAAGCAGGATGTAAGCAACACACAAAGGATAATTCTCCTGAAGTACCAGGTTCTGGTGCATAGGAGACACTGCACAGCAAATCACTCTGGGACCTCTTCTTCATAAAGTCACTACTTTCAAGAGCAGAAGACATAACTGACATTCTTAACACACACAGACACAGAGAGGCAGACAAAATCAGGAGACAAATAAATTTACCCAACTGAAAGAATAGGACAAGGCAACAGCAAAATCAAAGTGAGACAGATAAAAAGAACATGCCTGATAGAGAATTTAAAGTAATGATCATGAAGATTCACTGGAATTGAGAAAAGAGTGCAATACATGAGTAAAACTCTTAACAAAGATATAAGGAACAAAGAAAAGAAATAAATGACACAATAAACTAAATAAGAAACATGCTTAATGGAATGAACAGCAGGATGAAAGAAGCAGAGGAACAAATTAGTGACCTAGAAGATAGAGTAATGGAAAGTAACCAAGCTGAACAAAAGAGAGAAAAAAAATTGTGCAAAAGGAGAATAGACTTAGGAAACTCAGTGACTCCACCAAACATAATAACATCCACAGTATAGGAATCCCAAAAGCAGAAGAGACAAAGGGAGGCAGAAAATTTATTTGAAGAAATAATAGCTGAAAACTCCCCTAATGTGGGGAAAAAAAATACACCTCTCCAGATCAAAGAGGCATGGAGAACTGTCATCAAAATCAACAAAACCAGACCAGAAGCAAAACCTATTGTAATTAAATTGACAAAATACAATGATAAAGAACAAATTTAAAGAAGCAAGACAAAAGAAAACAGTAACTAACAAGAAAAAGTCCATAAGACTAGCAGGAAATTTTTCAGCAGAAACTTTACAAGCCAGAAGGGAGTGGCATGATACATTCAAAGTGCTGAATGGGTAAAATCCGCAGCCAAGAATGGATCATAATGACAAGTAATAAAATGGCACTAAATACTTATCTATCAATAATTACTTGGAAAGTAAATGGATTAAATGCTCCAATCAAGAGACATAGAGTGTGAGAGTATATTTTTTAAAAAAAAGACTCATCTATATGCTGCCTACAAGAGATTCATTTTATAGCTAAAGTCACGTGCAGACTGAAAATGAGGGGAGAAAGAAATATTTATCATGCAGATGGATGTCAAAAGAAAGTCAGAGTAGTAATACTTACATTGGACACACTAGACTTTAAAACATACTGTAACAAGACACAAAAAAGGGCACATATATAATCATAACAAGGAGATATAACAATTATAAATATTTATGCACCTGACATGGTAACACTCAAATATATATGTGTAATAAACATAAAGGAACTAATCAATAATAATACCAAAATCATAGTGGACTTTAACACTCCACTTACCAATGGACATATCATGTAAATAGAAAATCAATAAGGAAACAATGGCTTTGAATGACACACTGGACCAGATGGACTTCACAGATATATTCAGAACATGCCATTTTATAATATCAGAATACACATTCTTTTCAAGTGAACATGGAACATTCTCCAGAATAGGTCACATATTAGGTCAGAAATCGGGCCTCAACAAATACAAAAACATTGAAATCATACATTGCATCTTTTCTGAACACAACACCATAAAATGTGAAGTCAACCCAACAAAAAAAAAATCTGGAAAGAGCCCAAATACATGGAGGATAAACAACATGCTACTAAATAATGAATGGATGAAACAGGAAATCAAAGAGTAAATAAAGAAATACATGGAAACAAATGAAAATGAAAACACCATGGTCCAAAATTTTGGGACGCAGCAAAAGCAGTATACTTTTCCTAAGAGGAAAGTATATGGCAATATAAGGCTACCTTAAGAAGCAAGAAACATCTCAAATAAACAAACCAAACCTTACACCTAAAGGAGCTAGCCAAAGGACAACAAATGAATCCTAAAGCCAGAAGTAGGGAAATACTAAAGATTAGAACAAAAATAAATGATATACAAACTAAAAAATTTTTAAACAGATCAATGAAACCAGGAGCTGGTTCATTGAAAAATTTAATAAAATAGATAACCCCCTAGCCAGACCTATCATAAAGAAAAGAGAAAGGACCCAAATAAAATCACAAATGAAAAGGAAGAAATAACAACCAACACCACATAAATACAATAATCAGAGAATACTATGAAACATTATATGCCAACAAATTGGACAACCTGGAAGAAATGTATAAATTACTAGAAACATATAATCTACCACCACTGAAACAGGAAAGAATAGAAAATTTGCACAGACATATAACCAGCAAAGAAATTGCAACAGTAATCAGAAAACTCCCAACAAACTAAACTTCAGGGCCAAATGGCTTCCCAGGAGAATTCTACCAAACATTTAAAGAGTTAGTACCTATTCTTCTCGAACTATTCCAAAAATATAATAGAAAGGAAAACCTCCAAACTCATTCTCTGAGGCCAGAATTAGCCTGATACCAAAATCAAATAAAGACTCCACTAAAGAAGAAAACTACAAGGGAGGGGCCAAGACAGCAGAACAGCATGGAAGGTTTTTTTTGTGTCTCTCATCTCTTAAATGCAGCCAGATCAACACTAAACCCTCTTGCACACCTAGAAAACTGATTTGAGGATTAACACAATATGCACAACCTGAACCATAGAACTCAGCAGGTATGTGGCGCAGAGAGGTGAACTGGGGGAGAGAAAAGCCGCAGAGAGCAGGGAGCTGTTTTTGCTTGTGGAGAGATGAAAATGGGGGCAGGAGGAGAGTATGGGCAAAGCACACCTGGAAAGTAGCTGGAGAGAAAAAGGGAGAGTGGAAACAGCCACAAGGGACTGAACAAAAAAGGGAGAAAGGAGAAAATAGAGGGTTTAAATTCCATTAAGACTCTATAAACAGGGGGAGCCCAGAGTCTGAAACTCTGAGGTCGATACCTGGTGGTGCTCTGGGGGGAAAGACAAATCCCTAGGAGCAGAAAGAGAGGTCCAAGGGGTCCTTGGGCCACACAGGGAGAGGCAGTTCCCTGCTGGGAGGACATTTGCAGCAGTGCGGCCTCCACAAAGACAAAGGTCCCAGTGGACCCAAAGAATGGCCACATTTGCTGGTTTTGTAGCAAGGACATTAAGGGTGAAGTCTGGTGCCAGATGTGTGTTGTGATTTGCCATAATCCTTGAAACACTGTTGCTATATGATCACATGAACTTATTCTGGGGCGGGCTGGCACCTGGCCACATTTGCTGGGCAGAGGCAGTGGCACAGTCTCATGAACATTCCTGGGGACAGACCAGCACCTGGCCATTGCTCAGCAAGACCCTCCCCCAGAGGGTGGGAGTGAGTCAAAGCTGCAGTCCCTCAGATATGAGGGGTTGGGAAACAGACCCATTGAGATAAAACTCAGGATGGAGGTGCCACCTGGCAGCCTGATGGCTTTGTCACAGACAGTGTAGAAGCAGGTGGTGGATGGAAGCCAGAGACAAAGGAGATGTGCTTGATTGCAGGTTGGGGAGAGCACAGAGTTCTGATAAGAGACACTGGGTAGCTGGGTGACTCCATTTTCACCCTCTGGCATATTCACATACACACCCACAAGTGCCACAACAATCCACCCCAGTAAGCTAAGCAACGCCATCTAGTGGAGAATGGAGCCATTACATTAAGCCCTGCACAATTGGGCCAACTGTCCTCTTGAGGAACAGAAGTCTCTCCACCTGCTTAGTTTACAGACTATAAAGTGCTTCATAGTTTGACCTCTAGGGGAAACCGGATGTAATTTCAATTGTACTTGATTCTGTTCATTGGTCCATCTATTCAATGTCTTTTTCTTTTTCTTTCCTTTCTTATTCTTGTATATAGAAAGACACTATTTTTATTTTCCATATTTTAAAAAAGATTTTTAATTTGTTCCTACTATATTTTTTACCTTTTTGTAAATTTTTAAAATTCTATTTACTTCCATAATTTCATTTTATTTATTTTATTGCATCCATTTTTCAAAATTTCAACCTATTTCCTTTTTTTGTCCTCTTTTTTCTTTTCTTTTTTCCCCCTTTTTTTCTCTGATCTATCAAGTATTTTTCTTTAAAAAAATTTTTTTTTCAACGTTTATTTATTTTGGGGACAGAGAGAGACAGAGCATGAACGGGGGAGGGGCAGAGAGAGAGGGAGACACAGAATCGGAAACAGGCTCCAGGCTCTGAGCCATTAGCCCAGAGCCCGACGCGGGGCTCGAACTCACGGACCGTGAGATCGTGACCTGGCTGAAGTCGGATGCTTAACCGACTGCGCCACCCAGGCGCCCCTATCAAGTATTTTTCAACAAGACCAAAACATACCTAGGATCTATCATCCTTTATTTGATTTCTTTGTGTTGTTTTTAATTTCTTAATTTTAATTTTAATTTTTTTTAATTTATTAATTCCTTTTTCCTTCAAAATGATGAAAGGAAGAAATTTACCCCAAAAGAAAGAACAGGAATAAATGACAGCCAGGGACTTCATCAACACACATACAAGCACGATGTCTGAAACAAAGTTTAGAATCACGATAATAAGAATACTATCTGGAGTTGAAAAAAGACTAGAATCCCTTTCTGTGGAAAAAAAAGAAGTAAAATCTAGTCAGGATGAAAATAAAATTATACTGCTATAACTGAGCTGTAATCTCGAAGGGACACCACAGTGGCAAGGATGGATGAAACAAAGAAGCGAATCAGCAATACAGAGGACAAACTTATGGAGAATACTGAAACAGAAAAAAAGAGGGAGACTAATGCAAATGAGAACGAAATAAGAATTAGAGAACTCAGTGACTCATTAAAAATGAATAACATCAGACTCATAAGGGCTCCAGAAGACGAAGAGAGAGAAATAGGGGTAGAAGGTTTACATGAGCAAATCATAGCAGAAAACTTTTTAACTTGGGGAAAGACATACACATGAAAATCCAGGAAGCACAGAGAACTCCCATTAGATTCAACAAAAACTGACCATCAACAAGGCATGTCATAGTCAAATTCACAAAATACTCAGGCAAGGAAAGAATCATGAAAGCAACAAGGGAAAAAAAGTCCTTAACTTACAAGGGAAGACAGATCAGGTTTGCAGCAGACCTATTCACAGAAACTTGGCAGGCCAGAAAGGAGTGGCAGGATATATTCAATGTGCTGAATCAGAAAAACATGCAGCCAAGAATTCTTTATCCAGCAAGGCTGTCATTTAAAATAGGAGAGACAAAAATTTTCCCAGACAAACAAAAATTAAAGGAGTTTGTGACCATTAAACCAGCCTGGCCAGAAATTTTAAGGGGGACTCTCTGAGGGGAGAAAAAAATGAAAAAAAAAATTACCAAAAGCAGCAAATACTAGAAAGGACCAGAGAATACCACCAGGAACATCAACTCTACAGGCAACATAATGGTATAAATTCATATCTTTCAGTACTCACTCTAAACGTCAATGGACTCAATGCTCCAATCAAAAGACATAGGGTAACAGAATGGATAAGAAAACAATATCCATCTATATGCTGTTTACAAGATACCCACATTAGACCTAAAAACAGCTTCAGATTGAAAATAAGGGGATGGAGAACCATCTATCATGCTAATGGTCAACAAAAGAAATCTGGAGTGGCCATACTTATATCAGGCAATCTAGATTTTAAAATAAAGACTGTAACATGAGGGGCGCCTGGGTGGCTCAGTCAGTTAAGCATCCGCCTTCAGCTCAGGTCACGATCTCACGGTCCATGAGTTCGAGCCCCGCGTCGGGCTCTGGGCTGATGGCTCAGAGCCTGGAGCCTGTTTCAGATTCTGTGTCTCCCTCTCTCTCTTCCCCTCCCCCGTTCATGCTCTGTCTCTCTCTGTCTCAAAAATAAATAAACGTTTAAAAAAAAAGACTGTAACATGAGATGAAGAAAGGCATTATATCATAATTAATGGGTCTATTCACCAATAAGACCTATCAATTGTAAACATTTATGCTCCAAATGTGAAAGCATCCAAATATATAAATCAATTATTCACAAACATAAAGAAACTCATTGATAATAATACCATAATTGTAGGGGACTTCACACCACACTTATAGCAATGGACATCATCTAAACAGAAAATCAACAAGAAAACAATGAATGACATTGTTTGGCTTTGAATGACACACTGAACCAGATGGACTTAACAGATATATACAGAAAATTTCATCCTACAGCAGTGAAATACAAATTATTCTCCAGTGCACATGGAACATTCTCCAGAATAGGTCACATACTGGGAGACAAAGCAGCCCTCAACAAGTACAAAGAGATCAAGATCATACCGTGCATATTTTCAGACCACAATGCTATGAAACTTGAAATCACCCATAGGAAAAAATTTGGAAAGATAACAAATACTTGGAGACTAAAGAACATCCTACTAAAGAATGAATGGGCTAACCAAGAAGTCAAAGAGGGAATTAAAAAGTACATGGAAGCCAATGAAAACGATAACACCACAGCCTCAAACCTCTGGGATGTAGTAAAGGCTGTCATAAGAGGGAAGTATATAGCAATCCAGGCCTTCCTAAAGAAGAAAGAAAGGTCTCAGATACATAACCTAAACTTACACCAGAAGAGCTGGAAAAAGAACACCAAATAAAACCTAAAATCAGCAGAAGACAAGAAAAAAAAGATTAGAACATAAATCAATGCTATCAAAACCAAACAAAGAAACAAACTAAAAAAAACAACAACAATAGAACAGATAAATAAAACCAGGAGCTGGTTCTTTGAAAGAATTAACACAACTGATAACCCCCGAGCCAGTTCGACCCCAAAAAAATGAGAAGGAAAAGACCCAAATAAATAAAATCAAGAATGAAAGAGATAACAACCAACTCTGCAGAAATACAAACAATAATAAGATAATATTATCAGCAATTATACACCAATAAAGTGGGCAATCTGGAAGAAATGGACAAATTCCTACCAAAACTAAAACAGGAAGAAATAGAAAATTTGAACAGACCCATAACCAGCAAAGAAATCAAAATAATATTCAAAAATCTCCCAACAAAGAAGAGTCCAGGACAGAATGGCTTTCCAGGGGAATTCTACAAAACATTTAAAGAATTAACACCTATTCTTTTGAAGCTGTTCCAAAAAACAGAAATGAAAGGAAATCTTCCAAACTCATTCTATGAAGCCAGAATTACATTCATTCCAAAACCAGACAGAGCCCCCATTAAAAGGACAACTACAGACCAATTTTCCTGATGAACATGGATGCAAAAATCCTCAACAAGATACTAGCCAACCGGATCCAACAATACATTAAAAGAAGTATTCACCACGACCAAGTGGGGTTTATACATGGGATGCAGGGCTGGTTCAATATCCACAAAACAATAAATATGATACATCACATCAATTTAAAAAAAAGGACAAGAAGCACATGATCCTTTCAATATATCCAGATAAAGCATTTGACAAAATATAGTGTTCTTTCTTGATAAAAAACCCTCAAGAAAATAGGGATAGAAGTATCATACCTCAAGATCATAAAAGCCATATATGAAAGATCCACGGCTAATGTCATCCTAATGGGGAAAAACTGACAGCTTTCCCCTAAGGTCAGGAACAAGACAGGGATGTCCACTCTTACCACTGTTATTCAACATAATATTGGAAGTCTTAGTCTCAGCAATCAGACAACACAAAGGAATTAAAGGCATCCAGATCAGCCAGGAGGAAGCCAAATTTTCACTCTTAACAGATGACATACTACTCTATATGGAAAACCCAAAAGATTCCACCAAAAACTGCTTGAACTGATCCATGAATTCAGCAAAATTGCAGGATATAAAATCAATGCACAGAAATCGGTTGCATTCCTATACACCAACAATGAAGCAACAGAAAGAGAAATCAAGGAATCTATCCCATTAACAATTGCACCCAAACCATAAAATACCTAGGAATAAACCTAACCAAAGAGATGAAAAATCTATGTACTGAAAACTATAGAAAGCTTATGAAAGAAATTGAAGAAGACACAAAAAAATGGAAAAAGATTCCATGCTCCTGGATAGGGAGAATAAACGTTGTTAAAATGTTGATACTACCCAAAGCAATCTACATAGTCAATGCAATATCTATCAAAATAACACCATCATTCTTCACAGAGTTAGAGCAAACAATCCTAAAATTTGTATGGAACCAGAAAAGACCCTGGATAGCCAAAGCAATCTTGAAAAATAAAACCAAAGCTGGAGGCATCACACTCCAGGACTTGAAGATGTATTACAAAGCTGTAATCGTCAAGACAGTATGGTACTGATACAAGAACAGACACTCAGATCAATGGAACAGAATATAGAACCCAGAAATGGACCCACAAATGTATGGCCAACTAATCTTTGACAAAGCAGGATAGAATGTCCATTGGGATAAAGACAGTCTCTTCAGCAAGTGGTGCTGGGTAAACTGGACAGCAACATACAGAAAAATAAATCTGGACACTTTCTTACATCCTACATAAAAATAAATTCAAAATGGATGAAAGATAAATGTAAGACAGAAAGCCATCAAAATCCTCGAGGGAAAAGCAGGCAAAAACCTCTTTAACCTTGGTCACAGCAACTTCTTACTCAGCATGTCTCCAGAGGCTAGGGAAAGAAAAGAAAAACTGAACTACTGGGACCTCATCAAAATAAAAAGCTTTTGCACAGCAAAGGAAACCATCAGCAAACCTAAAACACAACCAACAGAACGGGAGAAGATATTATCAAATGACACATCAGGTAAAGGGTTAGTATCCAAAATCTATAAAGAACTTACAAACTCAGCACTCAAAAAATTCAAATAGAAGAAGAGAAGAAATGGATAAAAGACATAAATAGACACTTCTCCAAAGAAGACATCCAGATGGCCAGCTAACACATGAAAAGATGCTCAACATCACTCATTATCAGAGAAATACAAATCAAAACCACAATGAGATACCACCTCATACCTGTCAGAATGGCTAACATTAACAACTCAGGCAAAAACAGATGTTGGCGAGGATGCAGAGAAAGAGGATCTCTTTTGCATTGCTGGTGAGAATGCAAGCTGGTGCAGCCACTCAGGAAAACAGTATGGAGGTTCCTCAAATAGTTAAAAATAGAACTACCCTATGACCAAGCAATTGCACTACTAGGTATTTATCCAAGGGTTACAGATGTGATGTTTTGAAGGGGCACATGCACCCCAATGTTTATAGCAGCACCATCGACAATAGCCAAAGTATGGAAAGAGCCCAAATGTCCATGGATGGATGAATGGATAAAGAAGATAGATAGATAGATAGATAGATAGATAGATAGATAGATACACACACACACATACACACACACACACACACACACACACACACACACAGACAATGGAGTATTACTTGGCAATCAAAAAGAATGAAACCTTGCCATTTGCAACTACATGGATGGAATTAGAGGATATTATGCTAAGTGAAATTAGTCAGAGAAAGACAAATATCATATGACTTCCTTCATATAAGGAATTTGAGACACAAAACAGATGAACATAAGGGAAGGGAAGCAAAAATAATATAAAAACAGGGAGGGGCCAAAATAGGGGGTTTCTGGAGGGGTTGTGTGAGGGGGGGATGGGCTAAATGGGTAAGGAGCATTAAGGAATCTACTTCTGAAATTATTATTTTACTATATGCTAACTAACTTGGATGTAAATTTAAAAATTAATTAATTAATTTAAACAATAAAATAAATGTTAAAAAGTGAATAATCTACTACATTTACTATATATTCACCTTTCTAGTGAGATTTATTCTTTCACATGTTTTCTTGTTGTTAGTTAACACCCTTTCTTTTCAACTTAAAAAAAAAATCCCATTAATACTTCCTGTAAGGCTGGTTTAGTGCTGATAAACTCCAGCTTTTCTTGCCCGGAAAACTGTTTCTCTCTCCTTCAATTCTGAATATATTCTTGGTTAGGAGTTTTTTTCAGTATTTTGAATATGTCATTCCACTTTCCTCTGACCTGCAAATTTTGTGCTGAAAAATCTATTAGTCTTATGGGGATTCTCTTTTACCCCAAAAGTTATTTTTATCTAGCATAATGTATAAGCTTGTCAAATCACTATGTTGTGCACCTGACACTAATGTAACATTGTGTTTCAACTATGCTTCAATAAAAAAGTTGTTTTCCCTTTTTTTTTAAAAAAAAAAAGAGAGAACTACATGGAAATATCCCTGATGAATAAGGCTACAAAAATTCTCAACAAAATACTAGCAGAAAGAATTCAACAATACATTAAAAAATCATTCACCATGATCAAGTGGGATTTATACCTGGGTTGCAAGGGTGATCCAATATTCACAAATCAATGAATGTGATACATCACATAAATAGGACAAAGGATAAGAACCGTATGATCATTTCAATAGACAAAGAAAAACCATCTGACAAAGTACAACATCCATTCATGATAAAAACCCTCAACAAAGCAGGTTTGGAGGAAGCTTACCTCAACATAGTAAAGGCCTTATATGGAAAACCCACAGTGAATATCAAAGGCGATATTTAAAAATGGAGAGGTTATCCTCTAAGGACAGAAAAAATACAAAGACGTCCATCCCCAAACTTTTTTCAACATAGTACTAGAAGTCTTAATCATAGCAATTAGACAACAAAAAGAAATAAAAGGCATACAAATTAGGAAGAAGTAAAACTTTCAGTATTTGAAGATAACATGACGGTATATAGAAAACTCATAAGACTCCATTAAAAAACTGCACAAACTGATAAATGAATTTAGTAAAGTTGCAGAATACGAGGTCAATACATAAATCTGTTGCATTTCTAGATAGCCCTAATGAAGCTATCATTACAGAACAGAAAGAGAAACTAAGGACTCAATCCCATGTACAATTGCACCAAACACAATAAGATAGCTAGTAAGAGACCTAAACAAAGAGGTGAAAGACCTGTATTCTGAAAACTATTTAAACACTGATGAAAGAAATTGAAGATGACACCAAGAAATGGAAAGATATACCATGCTCATGGATCAAAAGAACAAATATTGCTAAATGTCTATACTACCCAAAGCAAGTTACACATTTAACTAAATCCCTAAAAAAAATACCAACAGCATTTTTCACAGAACTAAAACAAACAATTCTAAATTTTATATGGAACCATAAAAGACCCCAAATTCCCAAAGCAATCTTGAAAAAGAAAAACAGGGGCACTTGGGTGGCTCAGTCAGTGAAGCATCTGACTCTTGAGTTCAGATCAGGTCATGATTTCATGGTCATGGGATTGAGCCCTGCATCAGGCTGTGAGCTGACAGCACAGAGCCTACTTGGGAGTCTCTCTCTCCCTCTCTCTCTGCCCCTCACCCACTTCTGTATACGTGCTCTCTCTCTCACTCACTCACTCTCTCTCTCAAAATAAATAAATAAACATAAAAAGAGAAAGAAAAGCTGGAGGCATCACAACTCCACATTTCAAGTTATATTACAAAGCTGTAGTAATCAAAACAATATGGTACTGGTACAAATATTGATATGTAGATCAATAGAACAGAATAGAAAACCCAGTAATAAACCCACATCTATATAGTCAATTAATCTTTGACAAAGCAGGAAAGAATATCTGATGGGAAAAGGACAGTCCTTTCAACAAATGGTATTGGGAAAACGGCTCAGCTACACGAAAGAGAAAGAAACTGGACATTTCTTACACCATACATAAAAACAAATGTAAAATGGATTAAAGACCTAAATTTGAGTCCTGAAACAATAAAAATCATAGAAGTGAACACAGGAAGTAACCTCTTTGAAATCAGCTGTAGCAACCTTTTTTTCAGTAAGTCCCCTGAGGCAAGGGAAACAAAATAAAAAATAAACCATTGCAACTACATGAGAATAAAAAGCTTCTGCCCACCAAAGGAAACAGGCAACAAAACTAAAAGGCAACCTGTGGAATGGGAGAAGATAGTTGCAAATTACATATGTGATAAAGGGTTAGTATCCAAAGTGTATAAAGAACTTATAAAATGCAACATCCAAAAAACAAATAATCTAATTTTAAAATGGGTAGAAGGGGTGGGGTACCTGGGTGGCTCAGTAGGTTAAGCGTCTGACTTCAGCTCAGGTCATGATCTCACAGTTTGTAGGTTCGAGCCTTGCATCAGGCTCTGTTCTGACAGGTCAGAGCCTGGAGCCTACTTTGGATTCTGTGTCTCCCTCTCTCTCTCTGGCCCTCACCTGCTCACACTCTGTCTCTCTCTCTCTTTCAAAACTAAATAAACATTTTTTAAAAATTAAAAATGGGAAGAAGACATAGACATTTCTTCAAAGAAGACATCCAGATGGTCAACAGACACATGAAAAGATGTTCATCATCACTTACCATCAGGGAAATGCAAATCAAACCTACAATGCGGTATCACCTCACACCTGTCAGAAAGGCTAAAATTAACAACACAAGAAACAACAGGTGTTGGCAAAGATGTAGAGTAAAAGAACACTCATGCACTGTTGGTGCAAATGAAAACTGAGGCAGCCACTCTGGAAAACAATATGAAGTTTTGTTTGTCAAAAAGTTAAAAACAGAACTAGCCTAAGATCCAGCATTTGCACTACTGGGTATTTAAGCAAAGAATACAAAAACACTAATTCAAGGAGCTATATGTGCCCCTATAATTATAGCAGCATTGTTTACAATAGCCAAGATATGGAAGTAGCCCAAGTGTCCATAGATTGATGGATAGAGAAGAGGCATATATATTATATATATATTATTCATATATGCATTCATATATTTTTATGCTGAATAAAAAATATATATGTAATTCCATATAATGTATGGAATATATTATATATTTATTATATATTATATATGGAATATTATGTATTATATATGGAATATTATATATGGAATATTATTCAGCATAAAAATAATGAAATCTTGCCATTTTCGATAAGATAGAGGGAGCTAGGGAGTATAATGCTAAGTGAAATAAGACAGAGAAAGACAAATACCATATGATTTCACTCATATGTGGAATTTAAGAAACAAAACAAAGGGAAAAAAACTGGGTATTGTTTGGAAGTGTGGAATCATAATATTGTACACCTCAAACTAATATAATACTGTACGTTAACTAACTAGAATTAAAATAAAAACTTAAAAACCCAACATCTACAAATTAAATTTCCTGTCTTTTGTGGACACAGCTCATAGTGCCCCAAAACAATTACAAAGTAACATCAGAGATCTCTGATCATAACAATATATAATCATGAAAAATTTTTAAATATTGCAAAGTTACCAAATGTGACACAGAGACACAAAGTCATCAAATGCTCTTGGAAAAGCCAGGCTGATAGACTTATTTTACACAGAGCTGCAATAAACTTTCAATTTGTAAAAAAAATACATAAAAAGAAAAATATCTGACAAGCACAATAAAGTAAGTCTAGTAAAATCAGGTATTCTTGTACAAATAAGGAGGTTAAATAAGTAATCAAAAATTTACCAACACAGAAAACTCAGGCTTCAGTATTGAATTCTAATAAACACTTAAAGAAGAATTGACACCAATACTTAAAATCTTCCAAAAGGATTAAAGAAAAGGGAAAATTTCCAACTCTTTTGAAGGCCAGAATTATCCTGATATAAAAAAAAATTACAGATAAATATCCCTAATAAACACAGATGCAAAATCTTCAACAAAATACTTAGCAACGTGAATTCAACAGCAAATTAAAAGGATCATACACAATGAGTAGGTGGGATTTATCCTCAGAATGCAAGGATTATTCAATATAAGT
Source organism: Herpailurus yagouaroundi (assembly GCF_014898765.1). NCBI lineage: Eukaryota > Metazoa > Chordata > Mammalia > Carnivora > Felidae > Herpailurus > Herpailurus yagouaroundi. The sequence goes on along the minus strand of NW_024412447.1, from coordinate 16,367,887 downwards.
AAGTTGATTTATAAACACCACATTGATTGAAAAAGAAAAATTACATAACTATTTCAATAGTTGCAGAACAGATACTTGATGTAATTTAACACCTTTTCATCATTTAAAAAAATAGCAAAACTCTTGAAACTATGTATAAAAGAATTTATGTCAACACAATAAAAGCTATATATGAAAAGCCCATGGCTAACCTCTAAATTGTTGACTTTATGGGCATTGAATTGTTTGTTGTATTCTTATCTTTTTAATATTTGTAAAATCTGTAATAATGTCTTCTTTCTTATTCCTGATGTTGGTGGTATTTGGCTTCTCATTTATTTTTCTTGCTCAGTCTAGTTAAAGGTTTTCAACTTATTGATTTTCTGACATTTTTTCTGTTTTCATCAATTTCTGCTGTAGTATGATTTTTCCTTTCTTTTTATTGCTTTAGGGTAAATTTGTTCTTATTTGGCTAGTTTCTTAACATTGAAATTTATAATACTTGAGATTGTCGTTTTTTTCTAACATACGTATCTTATGCTATTAATTTCCCTAGGTGGCTTAGTCGGTTGAGCATCAAACTTTGGCTCAGGTCATGATCTCATGGTTCGTGGGTTTGAGCCCCACATCGGGCTCTGTGCTGACAGCTCAGAGCCTGGAGCCTGCTTCAGTTTCTGTGTCTTCCTCTCTCTCTGCCCTTCCCCCACTCACTCACTCACTCTCTCAAAAATAAACATTAAAAATTTTTTTTAATTTCCCTCTAAGTAAAACTCCTGTGGCATTCCTATAGCTTTTTTTTTTAATTGCAGTAAGATCGCTTAATGGATATCTACTCTAATAACAAGTTTTTGAATGTAATATAAAGTACTGTTACATATACTGTTAAATCTTCTGTTGTACAGCAGATCTCATCTTGCATGATTAAAACGTTATCCATTGAACAAGAGCTCTTAATTCCTCCTTCTTCCCAACCATTGGCAAACATTTTACACTCTTCTTCTATGAGTTTGGTGAGGGGTTGTGATCAAGAAAAGGAAATGTCTTGGGGCACCTGGATGGCTCAGTCGGTTGAGTGTCCGACTTCAGCTCAGGTCATGATCTCATGGTCTGTGAGTTCGAGCCCTGCATTGGGCTCTGTGCTGACAGCTCAGAGCCTGGAGCCTGCTTCAGATTCTGTGTGTCCCTCTCTCTCTGCTCCTCCCCTGCTCATGCTGTCTCTTTCTCTATCTCTCTCTGTCAAAAATAAATAAACATTAAAAAAATTTTTATAAGAAAGGGAAATGTCTAAGGCCTATGGGAATCAGACCACAATTTGAATAGAAAAGTGATTACATAGGATGTTTGTTTCAGAATTATCTATTAACCTGTTCATAAATGTTTTATGCATTTTTATATTATATATAATATAGTTTAAGGAAACTTGTTCTGTATTATTTCAAATGTATATTAATTATTATAAAAATTCAACATAAGGTCTGAGAGTACACTTACTAAACTTACAATAGTGGCTATTTTTGGAAAAAGAAAAGGTTCTAAGTACTTACATTTGGATAAGTGGGTTTTCATTTCATCTGGATTGTTTAAATTTTTACAGAAATAAATTTACTTATAACTTGGGTAAGTGATTTTAAAAATGAGAATAGCCAACAAGTAAATAAATGGGGAAAATCTATTTGAAAAATTTATAGGAATCAACCTTATATATAGGATATCTATATCAATATTGATATAGATATATAAGGATATACCCTTATATAAAGGATTCAATGGTGAGAATCAGATGGATATGTCTTCATCCTAATCTATAAAACCAGTAAATTTAATCTTATTGGGAAAAAAAAAGAGTGCTTGTATAAACAAGATCATCCTGGATTTTCTGGATACATCTTAGTTCAAACAACAAATGTCCTTAAAAGAGACATAAGGAGAGCAGAGAAGGCTATATAAAGGTGGAGGCAGATGGGAGTGATATAGCCAGAGGAAATGTCAGTAAAGAAGGTAAATTCCTTGAAAGAATAAAATCTTTTGTAATTAAAATAAGAAAACACTAACCTGGCTTCTTTGTTTATTTGATCACCGTATCCCACTGTTTTCACAACAGTTAATTTCAATTGAACATTACTTTCCTGAAGTTCATATGTCTGAATTTTAAGTCCAACATTTGAGTAAAAATGTGAGGACTTCTTGTCTTTCAAATTAGTATTGAATAATGTGTCAATGAGTGTTGATTTTCCAATTCCAGTTTCCCCTGTAATAAACATAGATACATTATCTAGGGACATAAAATGGCTAAGAAGAAGTAACGCTTAACCCAAATACATCAATGACTATAATGTCCTTTAAAGTTTACATGTTTAGGGGCTCCTGAATGGCTCAGTTGGTTGAGTGTCCAACTTCAGTTCAGGTCATGATCTCACAGTTCATGGGTTCAAACCCCACACTGGGATCTATGCTGACAGCTCAGAACCTGTAGCTTGCTTCAGATTCTGTCTCCTCTCTCTGCCCCTTCCCCTGCTTATGTGTGTGCACTCTCTCTCTCTCTTTCAAAAATAAATAAATAAGGGAGGGATGGGAGCAGAGAGAGAGAGAGAGAATCCCAAACAGGCTCCATGCTGGCAAATGCAGAGCCCGATGCAGGGCTCGATCTCACAAACCTGAGATCATGACCTGAGCTGAAATCAAGAGTCAGACTCTCAACAGACTGAGCCACCCAGGCACCCTGGGAAGAAGAAATTTTAATGACTTGGAGAGAGGTTCCTGAAATTAGCAGTGAACAAAACAGTATATAATATAGGAACTCAATTGTGTGAAAAAATAATTATATGTAAATATATAATGGTGATGGTGGGATTACAGGTAAAAAAAATAAATAAATAAATAAATAAATAAAATGCATTTTAAAAATCTTGTGAATAAAAATGAGGTATACATGTTTCTCTTGACTCTCTCAGTCATTAATATAATATAGAAAAAATATACACGAAAACATATCAGATTTTGAAGAGCACTGAAACATCCAAAGAAAATAAAAGTCTAGGGGCACCTGGGTGGCTCAGTCACTTAAGCGTCCAACTTTTGGTTTCAGCTCAGGTCACGATCTCATGATTCATGGATTCTAGCCCCACATTGGCCTCTGTACTGACAGTGTGGAGCCTGCTTGAGATTCTCTCTCTCCATTTCTCTCTGTCCCCCCCCCCGTGTCTCTCTCTCTCAAAAACAAATAAAAATTTATTTGTATAAAAAGTCTAAGTAATGTGACTAACATGATGGGAACAAATACAGATAGAAGGACATGGTCTTGAATTAGCAGCACCAGTGTTACACTACTTTAGATAAGTTGAAGTAAGCATTTGAGAAAATTAAGTACTAATTCAGATGAGGAATCAGGCACTTACCCACACAGAGAATATTAAAAGAAAATCCTTGTTGAATAGATTGGTTTACCAACTGATGAGGCAAACATTCAAAACCAAAATGACCAAGCATTGTTAAGCAACGGACACTATCTCCTCTTTGCTTAAAAACACAAAAATAAAACAATTAATTAAAATTAGTAATATTATTTGAAAAAATAATTTTAATAATAGGTTTAAGAAATTAGAATTATCATTTGATTATCATAACTCAGACAAGATTTGAATTAAGTAAATTTGTGAACAAGTAAGTCTTGTCCAGACACATAGTTTTTGCTTTCAATTTTAAAAATAGTAAATCTGGAGGAGGGAGAGGAAGATGGCAGCAAAGTAGGAGGACCCTAGCCTCATCTTGTCTCTTGAACACAAATAGATAACTATAAAATCATGCTAAATACTCCAGAAATCAATCTGAAGACAGACAGATCAAACTCCACAACGAAGGGAGAGAAGAGGCCACATCAAAGAAAGTATGAAGTGCAGAGAAGTGGTATAGGGGAGAAAAAGATTATGGGTGCTTCAGAAAGGAGGGAGCCAGCATCAGAGAGAAGGGTGAGAAAGAGAGGAGCACAGAGGGGAACACCCAAGGAGAATATTTTACATAAGTCATTGGTTTGGAAAACTAGAGGGGCTGAATTTCATGAGTTCTTGCAACCAATGGTGCTTAAAGCCTGGAGTTTTAAAGTTGAGCTGGCTTGTCTGGGAGAGAGCCCCAAGGGCATTTTTCTGCTCCTGGATATAAGGCAGGCAAACAACCCAGGGGCAGATCCCATGGAAACAGAACTCCAAAGAATGCCTGGTCACACAGTGGGGAAAGTATTTGCTCTTCTCTGAGCACATACCAAAGAGACATCATTCACAGATGCCTCTGTGGGAACATAAGAGCTACCTGGCACCATTTCAGTCCCCTGCCCCTCAGCATAAACAAAGAGCCACCTGTGGAAGCAGTGCAGTGCCCACACTAAATTGCTTGCACAAAGCCCACTCCCTGCACTCTGATGGGACTGCCCTTCTCATTCAAGCTCGCCTCAAGCACAATGGGGTGGACCCCTCCCTAAGAAGGCAAGCACAAACCCCTGTCCACATCATGTCTCCTGACCAGAGAATTTTATGGGCACTTAGTTCTGGTGGAGGTAGTGTCAGGTCTCATTTCATAAGCAGACCAGAACACATCTAATTAAAACTCACAACATTTAGGCCAGGGACCAAACAATGCCCACAACAGGCAAGGAGAACCTCTGCAGATGACTGGCCTGAAGGATAGAGCAGCCAAAACACAATAGCAGAGTGCATGCAACACACATCCAGACACTTACTGAAATGACAGGCTGGGGATGTTACATGATCTCTTCTTCATAAGGCCATTATTTCAGAATAGAGACATAGCTGGCTTTTCTAACAGAGAGAAGGCAGAGACATAAACAAAATGCAAAGATGGAGTGATTGATCACAAATGAAAGAACAAAATAAGGCCATGGCCAGTGAAACAGATATAAGTAACATGTCTGATGGAAAATTTAAAGCAACCATCATAAGAATACTATCAGGGCTTCAGAAAAGAATGGAAGACATCAGACACCCTTACCACAGATATAAAAGACTTAAAACGAATCAGTCAGAGATAAAGAATACAATGAACGATGTTAGAAACAGGCCTGATGCAATGAACAGTAGGGTGGAAGAAGCAGAGGAATGAATTAGTGACACAGAAGACAAAATAATGGAGAAGATGGCGGCAAAGTAGGAGGACCCTAGGCTTGTCTCATCCCTTGAACACAATTAGATAGCTATCAAATCATTCTAAATAATCCAGAAATCAACCTGAAGACTGGCAGAACAAGCTCCATAACTAAAGGGAGAGAAAGAAGCCACATCAAAGAATGTAGGAAGTGTGGAGACATGGTTTAATGGAGAAATGCTGCAGAGAAGTGCTGCAGAGGGGAAGCAGCTGTGTTCACAGGAAAAAGCAAGAGAGAGTGAGCACACAAGGGAAAGAACACACAAGGAGAACATTTCCCCTAAAGCCATTGGCTGGAAAAACAAGAGGGGTTGATTTTTTGTGAGTTCTTGCAACCAGCAGCGTTTAAAGATGAGTTTTAAAGGTCCACAGGCTTTGCTGGGATTGAGCCCTGAAGACACTGATTTGTTCCTAGAGATAAGGCAGGCAAACAACTGGGGGGTGGGGGAGGAGACAGTGAGGGGAATGGGGAGGCAGAAGGCATGGGATAAGTAATCTGAAGAATGCCTGGGGCACACAGTGGGGGAGATTATTTGCTGCTCATGGAGTGCATCTCTGAGAGCCAGCATTCACAGAGTTGACTCTCTGGAGACAAAGGAGCCAGCTGGTGCTATTTCCCTCTGCAGCGCCCCAGCATATATACAGAGCCACCTGCTGGAAATAGCACAGCACTGACACTGGCTGCCTAACTTGCTTATGCCAAGTCTCACCCTCTGTGCTCTGGTGCAACTGCCCTTCTCAGTCAAACTTGTCTCAGTCCCAGTGAAGTTGGCTCCTCCCCAAGAAGACTACTACAAGCCTTTGCCCACACCGTGTCCCTAAAGCCTGGAGGTTTTTTTTTTTTAATTTTTTTTAACGTTAATTTATTTTTGAGACAGAGAGAGACAGGCATGAATGGGGGAGGGTCAGAGAGAGGGAGACACAGAATCTGAAACAGGCTCCAGGCTCTGAGCTGTCAGCACAGAGCCCGATGTGGGGCTCGAACTCATGGACCATGAAATCATGACCTGAGCCAGTCGGCTGCTTAACCGACTGAGCCACCCAGGCACCCCTAGCCTGGGGTTTTAAAAGTCAGCAGGCTTGGCTGGGAGAGATCCCAGAGGGCACTGTGCTGCTCCCGGATAAAAGGTAAGCAATAATCCAGAAGCAGAGAGTCTGGACACAGACATCTCAAAAATGCCTGGGTCAAACATGGAGAGATTATTTGCTCTTCTTGGAGTGCTTCTCTGAGAGGCAGCATTCAAGGAGTCACCTCTACAGGAACAAAGGAGACAGCTTATGTCAGTTCCCTCCTTCAACCCTCATATAAACATAGACACACCTGCAGTAAGCAGGCAGTACCAAGACTGGCTGCCTAACCTGCCTGCACTAAATCCCACACCCCTACACTCTGGCACAACTGCCCTTCTCAGTCAAGCTTACCTCGGTACCAGCACAGCAGGCCCCTTCCCCAGAAGAAAGACCAGCATAAACACCTGGCCACACCATGTCTCCTGACCAGGAAGATCTGCAGGGCTTCAGTAGTATCAGGTCTCATTCAACAAACAGATAAGGCCATACCTAGTTAAAACTCCACATTCTGGCCAGGGACCCAACATTGTCCACTGCAGGCAAGGAGAGCCTGCAGACGCATGGTATGAAGAATAGAGCAAATAGCAGTGCATGCAGCACACACCAGAGACACTTCCTAAAGTGACAGGCCCTGGACATTTATGACCTCTTCTTCATAAGCTATTACTCTAGGGAGCAGGAAACATACAGGCTTGTAACACACAGAAGAAGGCAGAGACTTACACAAAATGCCATGACAGAGGAATTCATCCTAAATGAAACAACAAGATAAGGTCACAACCAGAGATCTAAGAAAGGCAGATATAAGTAACATGTCTGATGGAGAATTTAAAGCAAAAATAATAAGTATATTCTCTGGGTTTAAAAAAAGAATAGAAGAAGAGCACCTTGGTGGCTCACTCAACTAATTGTCTGACTCTTGATTTTGGCTCAGGTCATGATCTCATGGTTCATGAGTTCAAGCTCTGCATCAGGCTCTGTGCTGACAGTATGGAGCTTGCTTAGGATTCTCTCTCTCTCTCTCTCTCTCTCTCTCTCTGTCTATTTAAAAAAAATCTCAAAAAAAAATAAAATGAATATTTTAAAAGAAAAGAAGAGAGGAGCGCCTGGGTGGGTCAGTCGGTTGAGCATCCGACTTCAGCTCGGGACATGATTTCGCGGTCTGTGGGTTCAAGCCCCATGTTGGGCTCTGTGCTGACAGCGCAGCCTGGAGCCTGCTTCAGATTCTGTCTCCCTCTCTCTCTGCCCCTTCCCCGCTCATGCTCTGTCTCTCTCTCTGTCAAAAATAAATAAACTTAAAAAAAAATTTTTTTAAAGAAAAGAAGAGATCAGTGAGACCATTACCACAGATATAAAAGAGTTCAAAGGGGCGCCTGGGTGGCGCAGTCGGTTAAGCGTCCAACTTCAGCCAGGTCACGATCTCGCAGTCCGTGAGTTCGAGCCCCGCGTCAGGCTCTGGGCTGATGGCTCGGAGCCTGGAGCCTGTTTCCGGTTCTGTGTCTCCCTCTCTCTCTGCCCCTCCCCCGTTCATGCTCTGAGTCTCTCTCTGTCCCAAAAATAAATAAAAACGTGGAAAAAAAATTAAAAAAAAATAAAAGACTTCAAAAAGAATCAATCAGAGATGAATAGTGCAATAAATGAGATTGGAAACAGGCTTAATGGAATGAATAGCAGAGTGGAAGAAGCAGAGGAATGAATTAGTGATAGAAGACAAAGTAAGAGAAATTAAAGAAGCTAAACAAAATAAGAAAGAATTATGCAACATGAGATAGACTTAAGGAACTCAATGACTGCATCAAATGTAATAACATTTGTATTACAAGAGTCCCACAAGAAGAAGACAGAGAAGAGGGGGCAAAACATTTATTTGAAGAAATAGTAGCTGAAAACTTCCTTAATTTGAGGAAGGAAACAGACATCCAGATCCAGGAGGCACAGAGAACTCCCATCAAAATCAACAAAATGGGGCCTCTGGGTGGCTCAGTCGGTTAAGCATCCAACTTCAGCTCAGGTCATGATCTCATGGTTTGTGAGTTCAAGCCCCACATTGAGATCTGTACTGACAGCTCAGAGCCTGGAACCTGCTTCAGATTCTGTGTCTCCATCTCCCTTTGTCCCTCCCCCACTCACACTCTGTCTCTCTTTCTGGCTCTCAAAAATAAACAAACATTTAAAAATTTTTTTAAATCAACAAAAGCAAGCCAACAGCAAGATATATTGTAATTACATTTGCAAAGTAGAGTGAAAGAAAACATCTTTAAAGCAGCAAGACTAAAGAAGTCCTTAACTTACAAGGGAAAACTCATAAGGCTAGCTGGAGATTTCTCAATAGACACTTGACAAACCAAATGGGAGTGGCATGATATATTCAAAGTGCTGAATGGGGAAAACTGCAGTCAAGAATATTTTCCAGCATGGCTATCATTCAGAATAGAAGGAAAAATAGAGTTTCCCAGACAGACAAAAACCAAAGGAATTACTGACCACTAAACAGCCCTGAAAGAAATATTAAAGGGGATTCTTTGAGTGGAAAGACCAAAAGTGGCAAAGAAAGAAGAGACCAAAGGTGGCAAAGACAAGAAAAGATCAGGAAAAATCTCCAGAAACAATGACAAAACAAGTAATGATGTGGCACTGAATATATCTATCAATAATTACTTTGAATATAAATGGACTTAACACTCCAATCAAAAGCCATAGGGTGTCAGAATGGATTTAAAAAAACAAGACCCACTTATATGCTGCCTATGAGACTCATTTTAGACCTGAAGACACCTGCAGATTGAATGTGAGGGGATTGAGAAATATTGACATGCAATGGACATGAAAAGAAAGGTGGAGTTGTCATACTAATACACGAAAAATGGACTTCAAAAAAAAAAAAGTCAGTAGTAAGAGACCAAAAAGGGCACTATGCCATAATAAGAGGGACAATCCAACAAGGTCTAAAAATTATAAATATTTATGCACCCAACATGAAACACCAAAATATATTTTAAAAGTTAACAACAAATATAAAAGTACTCATTGATAATAATACCATAATATTAGGGGATTTTAACACCCCATTTATATCAATGGAGAGAACATCCAAACAGAAAATCAACAAGGAAACAATGGCTTTGAATGACACACTGGACCAGATGGACTTCACAGATATATTCAGAACATGCTAATCTAAAATAGCAGAATACAGATTCTTTTTAGTCTACATGGGAGATTCTCCCGAATAAATCACATACTAGGTCAAAAATCAGGCCTCAAAAGGACAAAAATATTGAGATCATACCATGCATATTTTCTGACCACAACACTATCAAACTTGAAGTAAACCATGAGAAAAAGTCTGGAAAGAGCTTGAACACATGGAGGTTAAACAACATGCAACTAAACCATGAATGGGTCACACAGGAAATAAAAGAATAAGGAAATACATGGAAACAAATGAAAATGAAAACAGAACGGTTTGAAACCTTTGAGATGTGGCAAAGTGATCCTAATAGGGAAGTAGATAGTAATACAGGCCCACCTAAACAAGCCAGAAAAATCTCAAATAAACAATCTAATCTTACCCTTAATGGAGCTCAACAAAGAACAACAAATGAAGCCTGCAGCCAGCAGAAGAAGGGAAATAACAAAAATTAGAGAAGAAATAAATGACATAGAAACTAAAAGACAACAAAAAACCCACAATAGAACAGATCAATGAAACCAGGAGCTGGTTCTTTGAAAAAATTAATAAAATTGATAAACCCCTAGCCAGACTTACAAAATAAAAAAGACCCAGATAAATAAAATCACAAATGAAAGAGGAGAAATAATAGCCAACACCATAGAAATACAGTTATTGGACAATATTATGAAAAACTATATGCCAACAAATTGGACAAACTGGAAGAAATGGATAAATTCCTAGAAGTATATAAGCTACCAAAACTGAAATAGGTAAAAGGAAAACTTCGACAGACCAATAACCATAAGAGAAATTATATCAGTAATAAAACATCTCCCAACAAACAAAAGTCTAGGGCTAGATGACATCACAGGTGAATTCTACCAAACAATTAAAGAAGAGTTAATATCTATTCTTCTCAAATATTTCCAAAAAATAGAAGTGGCAGGAAAACTCCAAACTCATTCTCTGAAGCCAGTATTAGCCTGGTACCAAAACCAGATAAAGACTTCACTAAAAAAAGAACTACAGGACAGTATAACTGATGAATATGGGTGCAAAAATTCTCAATAAAAACTAGCAAATCGAATCCAACAGTACATTTAAAAAAATCATTCACCATGATCAAGTGGGATTTATTCCTGGCTACAAGCGTGGTTCAATATTCACAAATCAACCATATATATATCACATTAAGAAAAGAAAGGGTAAGAACCATATAATCTCAATGGATGCAGAAAAAGCATTTGACAAAATACAGCAACCATTCTTGATAAAAACCCTCAGCAAAGTAAGGGTAGATGGAACATACCTCAACATCATAAAGGCCATATACAAAAGACTCACAGCTAATATAATCCTCAGTGAGGAAAAACTGAGAGCTTTTCCTCTATGGTCAGGAACAAGACAGGCATGTTCTCTCCCACTATTACTACTTAATATAGTACGGCAATCTTATCCTCAGCGATCAGGCAACAAAAAGAAATAAAAGACATCCAAATCAGCAAGGAAGAAAGCAAACTTTCACTATATGCAGAAGACATAATACTCCATATAGAAAACCCAAAAGATTTGACCAAAAGCGTCTAGAACACATGAATTCAGTAAAGTCTCGGGATATAAAATCAACATGCAGAAATATGTATTTCTATACACCAATAAGGAAGCAGCAGAAAGAGAAATTAAGGAATTGGTCCCATTTACAACTGCACCTAAAATAATAAGATATCTAGGAATAAACCTAACCCAAGAGGTGAAAGACCCATACCCTGAAAGTTATAAAACACTGATGAAGGAAACAAAAGATGACACAAAGAAATAGAAAGACATTCTATGACCTGAATCAAAAGAACAAATATTGTTTAAATGTCCATACTACCCAAAGCAATCTACACACTTATTGCAGTCCTTATCAAAATAACAATAGCATTTTTTCATTGAACCAGGAAAAAACTATCCTAAAACCTGTATGGAATGAACAAGGACTAAAAATAACCAAAGAAACCTTGAAACAGAAAAGCAAAGCTGGAGCCATCACAATTCTGGACTTCAAGTTATATTACAAAGCTGTAGTCACCAAAATACTATGATACTGGCACAAAAATATATACATAGATAAATGGAACAGAATAGAAAACCCAGAAATAAACCCACAACTATGTGGTGAATTAATATTCAACAAAGTAGGAAAGAATATCCAATGGAAAAAAAAGACAGTCTCTTCAACAAATGGTGTTAGGAAAACTGTTCAGCAACATGCAAAAGAAAGGAACTGGACCACTTCCTTACACCATATACAAAAATAAATTCAAAATGGATTAAAGACTTAAATGTGAGATAGGAAAGACCTAAATATGAGATAGAGAATAACATATGCAATAACCTCTTTGACATTAGCTATAGCAACTTCTTTCTAGATATGTCTCCTGAGGCAAGAGAAACAAAATCAAGAATAAACTATTGGGACTCAACATATAAAAAACAAATAATCCAGTTAAGAAATGGGTAGAAGACATGAATAGACACTTTTCCAAAGAAGACATCCAGATGGCTAACAGACACATGAAAAAATGCTCAACATTGCTCAACATCAGGGAAATACAAATCAAAACCACAATGAGATACCACCTCACACCTGTCATAATGGCTAAAATTAACTACTCAGGAAACAACAGATGTTGGTAAAGGATGCAGAGAAAGAGGAACCCTCTTGCACTCTTGACAGAAATGCAAATTTGTGCAGACATTTTTGAAAATGGTATGGAGGTTTAAAAATAGAACTACTCAATTATCCAGCAATTGCACTCTTGGGTCTTTACTCAAAGGATACAAAAATACTAATTCAAAAGGATACATGCACCCTGATGTTTATAGCAGCATTATCAACAATCACCAAATTATGGAAAGAGTCCTAATGCCCATTGACTACAAATGTATACAGAAGAATTGGCTATATATATATATATATATATATATATATATATAAAATGATATTACTCAGCAATAGCAACAATGAAATCTTTCCATTTGCAATAACATGAATGGAGCAAAAGAGTATTGTGCTAGGTGAAATAAGTCAGTAAGAGAAACACAAACACCATATGATTTCACTCATGTGGAATTTAAGAAACAAAACAAATGAACATAGTGGGGGAAATAGAGGCAAATAGAAAAACAGACTCTTAACTATAGAGAACAAATTGATGGTTACCAGAGGGGAGGTGGGAAGGGTGATGTGGTAAATAAGTGATGGGGATTAAGGAAGATACTTATTGTGATGAGCACTGAGTGTTGTATGTAAGTGTTGAATCACTAAATTTTACACCTGAAACTGATATTACACTGTATGTCAACTAACTGGAATTTAAATAAAAACTTGGTGTAAAAAAAAGATGTGGCATATATACACAATAGAATATTACTTGGCCGTAAAAAAAGAATGAGAACTTGCCATTTGCAACAACATGGATGGACCCAAAGTGTATAATGCTAACTGACATGAGTCACTTAGAGAAAGACATATATCATATGATTTCACTTATATTTGGAATTTAACAAACAAAAAACATAAAGAAAAAAAGACACACAAAAAAACAGACTCTTAAATACAAAGAAGAAACTGGTGGTTATCAGAAAACAGGAAGGTGGGAGAATGAATGAAATAGATAAAAAGGGACTAAGAGTTCATTAATTATTATGAGCGCTGAGTAATGTATTGAATTGTTTAATCATATTGTATGTCTGAAACTAATATAAAACAATATGTTAATTACACTTCAACAAAAAACAATTAAATGAGTCTACTTAAGCCTTGAATTCCAATACAGGAGAGAGATTAAAAAAAAAACCAAGATAGACATCCTCACATATTGATGGCTGTAGCATAAATTGACATAATATCTTTATAGAGTGACTTGCTAATTACTATCAAATTTTAAATTGCATATACTTTCTGATCCAATAATTTCATTTCTAACAAAATACATGAAACATATATATGAAAAAGTATGTAGGAGGATATTCAATGCAGCATGATACAGAACTGTGAAGACGAAAAAGAAGAAGAAAAAATGAGGAGGAGGAAGAAGAAAGAGAAACAGAAAAAAAAAAGCCCAGAAGTTACCTTACCACTACTTAGAGGGTCTGGCTATTGAAAAAAAGTACATTTATAATAGCAAAAGTACAGAGCTATTAAAAAGAATAAGGTTGATCTGTGTGCTGATATGAAAACTTGTCCAAAGATTAGTTACTGTTGGTGAAAAACTAGGTTGAGAGGAGTGTTTTCTCTTTCCTATTGTTTGAGCATGATGAGGGAACAAACTAAGTTGCCAATTGTAAAATGGTTAAAAAAAGTTGGAAGGTTACTTGCTAAAGGGTATGTACTGAGCATTTCTACCTTAGCTTAAAGTGTGACTAATTGGCCTTTGGTATCCCTTCTAATTCTAAAATTTTATTATTTTAATATCATGTAAACAAAGGAATGTTCACCATGATTTAATGCAAAAGAGGGGCCAAAGATATTATGTCATGGACATAAGTCAGTGGTTTCATTTCTGAGACATGACTTTGACAGTAGTTTAAAAAGCAGTGAAGATGAAAGGTGGATCAAGTGTGATTTTAAGCATGGGACTGATAGAAAAACAAATATTGAATAAGCCATTCTCTTCAGAGGAGTAACAGTGAGAAGGAAAAGAGAAAAAAATATGGTAGTTTGGATATGCATGTTTGGGGGAAGAGAAAATACCAAAAGAGCCATTAGGTACTAAGACATAAATGAGCACTATTTAACATAGATCAATGTTCACATATATATTTGACATCTGCTCAAAAGGAATTCTAAAACTCACTTTTCACTCATTCAGGCATACTACTCTCTTTTTTAGTGTAAATTTGTGTGTGAATTATTGTAAGTTGTCCCTAGTACAGAGGCTTATCTTAAAATGTAACTTGTTTCAATCTCCCACTGAGCAAAGAAATAAACAGCCACCCAACCACTTCCTAAAATAACTTCACTTAAAAGTTATTTATTATCAGCACATAAATTTCCACAAACACATGCATCAAAATAGTGCTATTCTTCCCACCTAATGGGAGGTTTGTTATTCTTTGGTGTTAAATAAGAATACTACCAAAAAGGTCTGCAAACTCAAGAAACAGGGAACAGGTATTTAAACCAATATTGGTATTTAACTCCAATCAATGTAAAATTTAATTCTTGTGCAAGCATAACAAACACGAATCTTTATGACCTATGTCTATATCATTTTACTGAATCAACATTTTGAAATTACCCAATCTTGTTAAAGTACAAAATTGGAAGTTCTATTTGAAAGATATACTCAACTGTATCTTCATCATGGGGTATTTGTGTGGGCATACACAATGGTTTTTCTGCCATACCAGGCTGAAAGACCTGAAAATGAAGAAATAAAAATCTGTTAAAAATTACTTTATAAGACTATATTCCTTCAATATAATTTAAATCAAAAGAGAGTCTAATAGAGACATTATCCCAGGTTTTGGCTTTCAGTCCACACTATTGATCTGTTTTAAATTGTAACTGTTTTGCTAGACAGCCTCCTATATAATATGTAATATTCAACTTAAAATGCACAGTGATACATTTAACCATAAACATGCAGAATAATCTAAAGAAAGGGTAAACTCTCTTTTGAAATCAAGAGGACAGAGAGCATTCTTCTTTAAAGCACTGAGTGTAAAATAGGTAATTTTGCTTTAAAAAGTGCTTAAAAGAACCAGGAAAGGCAAAAATTACTTAACTTTCCAGAGAAGCTTACCAGGGAAGGCTGGGGTGATACAGCTCAAGGAGAGTTGGAAAAGAAGAGCTTATAAAATCTAAACAAGTCCCTTAAACATTGTACTAAATTAATAAAAACTGTCATTTATGAAGCACTTATTATGCACCTAGCATTGTGCTGAGTGCTTATGTGCTTTAGCTCCTTTAGTCATCATAATAGATAGATATAGACATATTTTTGTTGCCATATGCCAGTTGAGAAAATTCATATTCAGAAAAATAAGTAACTTACTTGCCCAAGATTTCAGCAATGCAGCAGACACAGGTCTGAACTGACTCCAAAGCTGGTGTTCTTCCTACTGTCCACAGTTATGAACCAAATATTCACTGTGCTTGCAACACTGTGGAACAAGGGAGGGGAGGTACAAAAGAGCATGTGCTGATTTCTAAGCAGAACTGTCTGAGAAGGACATGCTATCCTACTTTTGAGTAGAGCACAAAGATATGAGAATACGGGGCATGATTTAAAAGGCAATATTATATACAAGTATAGCAAAAAGAAAAGTAAACAGTATCAAATAATGGCTCTGTATCATGGTTTCTTCACTTGAGAATAAGAATTCCTGAGAATTATTCCACTTTCGTGTATATGTTGACTTCATTTTTTCCTTAATAGTAAATAGTATCCTCTAAAACAGATAGTGTTCTGTGTTATGGTATTGTTTACTCTGGTCTATATATGCAAGTTCTGTATTAGCAGAACTTTAATGTTGGGTATTGCAGTCATTTCTAGCCTTTAACTGAAATCAACAATAAACATCTAAACCACTAAAAAAAAAGAATTGTTTCTTAACTTCCCCTGCCTATTCTGTCTCAGAATTTGAAGTAAGTTACTATAAATTCAAGAGTCTCGGGGCGCCTGGGTGGTGCAGTCGGTTAAGCGTCTGACTTCAGCCAGGTCACGATCTCGCGGTCCGTGAGTTCGAGCCCCGCGTCGGGCTCTGGGCTGATGGCTCAGAGCCTAGAGCCTGTTTCCGATTCTGTGTCTCCCTCTCTCTCTGCCCTTCCCCGTTCATGCTCTGTCTCTCTCTGTCCCCAAAATAAATAAAAACGTTGAAAAAAAATTTTTTAAAAAAAGAGTCTCAAATTTTAATTATGCAAAGGATGAAGTTCTGGAGATCTATATAGCATGGTGATTATAGTTAATAATACTGTATTGTGTACTTGAAATTTGCTAAAAGAGATCTTAATTGTTCTTATTCCCCACATACACACACACACACACACACACACACATGCAAACACACACACACACAGTGTGTTAACTATGTGAGGTAAGGGATATGTTAACTAGCTTTATTGGGATAATCATTTCACAATGTATATGTATATCAAAACATCACATTGTACACCTTAAATATATACAATTTTTATTTTTCTGTTACATCTCAATAAAGCTATAAAAAAGAGAAAAGTATTTTCAGAAAAAGAATATCTCTAATTGCTGCCTTTTGGCAAACTTGCACAAGATGGTTTGAAAACTAGAGATACAAATTATCTTGTGT
Organism: Herpailurus yagouaroundi; assembly: GCF_014898765.1. NCBI lineage: Eukaryota > Metazoa > Chordata > Mammalia > Carnivora > Felidae > Herpailurus > Herpailurus yagouaroundi. Next base: position 16,351,191 of record NW_024412447.1, on the reverse strand, counting down.
TTTAAACCAAACTAACTGCGTCTTTTTTATGTTCATTTTTGAGAGACAGAGAGAGACAGCATGAGCGGGGGAGGGGCAGAGAGAGAGGGAGACCCAGAATATGAAGCAGGTTCCAGGCTCTGAGCTGTCAGCACAGGCTTGAACTCACAGCCGTGAGATCATGACCTGCAAAGTCGGATGCTTAACTGACTGAGCCACCCAGGCGCCTCCAAACTAACTGTGTATTAAATAGTGGTTTACTTATGTCACATAAATCTGGAGCAAATATTCTGAAAGCATGTTCCCTGGGAGTCTGGGCATCACTGACCCTCTTACAGGGAACCCATAATATGAGTATAAATGTGAATAATATGAAGGTGATTTGCTTCTTCCAATGTGTTGACATTTGCACTGATGGTTCAAAAGCAATGGTGGATAAAACTGTTGCTACTTTAATCAAGGCAGTGTCACCAAATAGTCACTTGTGTTTTAGTCACTTCACACATTCACACAAAAAGAAAAAGAAGGCAAGTACCCATAAACAATTATACTGTAGACAAGTGTGATGGATGTCTTAAAGTAAAACAAGTTATGTGATTATGAGATATAATAACTCCTTTTGTCAAGGCATGTCAAATTCAGTTGCAAAACCAACTAACATCACTAGTTTTTAAGGTTTTGTTATATCTAGGACAGTTTTTTTTTTAATTTAACAAATATTTATATTTTTTAATTTTTAAAAATTTTTAATTGAGGTATAATTGATATACAACATTATATTTCTTTCAGGTGTACACCATAATGATTCAATATTTGCATATAATGTGAAATAATCACACAATAAATCTAGTTAACATCAGTCACCGCATATATAGTTGTAGAATTTTTTTTCATGTGCTGAGAACTTTTTTTTTTTTAATTCAAGTTAGTTAACATACAGTGTAGTATTGGTTTCAGGAGTAAACCCGGTGATTCATCACTTAATATAACACCCAGTGCTTATCCCAACAAGTGTCCTTCTTAATGCCCATCACCAATTTAACCCATCCCACATGCACCACCCCTCTACCAACTCTCTAACAACTCCTCTTCTCATATTTAAGAGTCTCTTATGGTTTGCCTTCCTCTCTGATTTTATCTGATTTTTCCTTCCTTTCCCCTATGTTCATCTGATGTGTTTCTTAAATTCCACATATGAGTAAAATCATATCATATTTTTCTTTTGTTGCCTGACTTATTTCACTTAGCATAGTACACTTTAGTTCCACCCACATTGCTGCAAATGGCAAGATTTCATTCTTTTTGATTGCTAAGTAGTATTCCATTTTTTATATACACCATATATTCTTTATCCATCCATTTGGGCTCTTTCCCTAATTTGGCTATTGTTGATAATGCTGCTATAAACATTAGGGTGTTTATATCCCTTTGTATAAGTATTTTCAGATTCTTTGGGTAAATACTTTGTAGTGTAATTCCTGGATTGTAGAGGAATTCTATTTTTAACTTTTTGAGGAACCTCCATAATACTGTTTTCCAGAGTGACTGCACCAGTCTGCATTCCCACCAACAGTGTAAGAGGGTTCCCTTTTCTGCGCATCCACATCAATACCTGTTGCTTCCTGAGTTATTAATTTTAGCCATTCTGACAGGTGTGAAATGTTATCTTATTGTGGTTTTGATTTGTATTTCCCTGATGATGAGTGATGTTGAGCATCTTTTCATGTGTTTGTTAGCCATCTGGATATCTTCTTTGGAAAAGTATTCATATTTTCTGCCCATTTCTTAATGGGTTGTTTGCTTTTTGGGGGTTGAGTCTGATAAGTCTTTTTTTTATGAAATTTATGTCAAATTGGTTTCCATTTGCTCATCCCAACAGGTGCCCTCCTAAATACCCATCACCCACTTTCCCCTCCCTCCCACCCATGATCAACCTTCAGTTTGTTCTCATTTTTTAAGAGTCTCTTATGGTTTGCCTCCTTCCCTCTCTGTAACTTTTTTTTTCCTCTTCCCTACCCCCTAGTCTTCTGTTGAGTTTCTCAGAATCCACGTAAGTGTGAAAACATGTGGTATCTCTCTTTCTCTGCCTGACTTATTTCACTTAGCATAACAATCTCCAGTTCCATCCACGTTGCCATAAATGGCCAGATTTCATTCTTTCTCATTGCCTACTAGTATTCCGTTGAATATGTAAACCACATCCTCTTTATTCATTTGTCAGTCGATGGACATTTAGGCTCTTTCCATAATTTGGCTACTGTTGAAAGTGCTGCTATAGACATTGGGGTACAAGTGACCCTATGCATCAGTACTCCTGTATCCCTTGGGTAAATTCCTAGCAGTGCTATTGCTGGGTCATAGGGTAGGTCCATTTTTAATTTTTTGAGGAACCTCCACACTGTTTTCCAGAGTGGCTGCACCAGGTTGCATTCCCACCAACAGTGCAAGAGGGTTCCCATTTCTCCACATCCTCTGCAGAATCTATAGTCTCCTGATTTGTTCATTTTAGCCACTCTGACTGGCATGAGGTGGTTTCTCGGTGTGGTTTTGATTTGTATTTCCCTGATGAGGAGTGACATTGAGCATCTTTTGATGTGCCTCTTGGCCATCTGGATGTCTTTTTTAGAAAAGTGTCTATTCATGTGTTCTGCCCATTTCTTCACTGGATTATTTGTTTTTGGGGTGTGGAGTTTGGTGAGTTCTTTATAGATTTTGGATATTAGCCCTTTCTCTGATATGTCATTTGCAAATATCTTTTCCCATTCCGTTGGTTGCCATTTAGTTTTGTTGATTGTTTCCTTTGCAGTGCAGAAGCTTTTTGTCTTGATGAGGTCCCAATAGTTCATTTTTGCTTTTAATTCCCTTGACTTTGGGGATGTGGCAAGTTAACAAATTGATGCGGCTGAGGTCACAGAGGTTTTTTTCCTGATTTCTCCTCTAGGGTTCTGATGGTTTCCTGTATCACATTCATGTCCTTCATCCAATTTGAGGTTATCTTTGTGAAACGTGTAAGAAAGTGGTCTAGTTTCATTATTCTGCATGTTGCTGTCCAGTTCTCCCAGCACCACTTGTTAAAGAGACTGTCTTTTTTCCATTGGATATTCTTTCCTGCTTTGTCAAAGATTAGTTGGCCATACATTTGTGGGTCCAATTCTGGAATCTCTATTCTATTCCATTGGTCTATGTGTCTGTTTTTGTGCCAGTACGATGCTGTCTTGATGATTACAGTTTGTAGTAGAAACTAAAGTCTAGGATTGTGATGTCTCCCACTTTGGTCCTCTTCTTCAAAATTACTTTGGCTGTTCGGGGTCTTTTGTGGTTCCATACAAATTTTAGGATTGCTTGTTCTAGCTTTGAGAAGAATGCTGGTGCAATTTTGATTGGAATTATACTGAATGTGTAGATAGCTTTGGGTCATATTGACATTTTAACAATATTTATTCTTCCAATCCAAGAGCACAGAATGTTTTTCCATTTCTTTATGTCTTCTTCAATTTCCTTCATAAGCTTTCTATAGTTTTCAGCATACAGATCTTTTACATCTTTGGTTAGGTTTATTCCTAGGTATTTTATGCTTCTTGGTGCAGTTGTGAAAGGGATCAGTTTCTTTATTTGTCTTTCTGTTGCTTCATTATTAGTGTATAAGAATTCAACTGATTTCTGTATATTAATTTTGTATCCTGCCATTTTGCTGAACCCATGTATCAGTTCTAGCAGACTTTTGGTGGAGTCTATTGGGTTTTCCATGTATAATATCATGTCGTCTGCAAAAAGTGAAAGCTTGACTTCATCTTAGCCAATTTTGATGCCTTTGATTTCCTTTTGTTGTCTGATTGCTGGTGCTAGAACTTCCAACACTATGTTAAACAACAGTGGTGAGAGTGGACATCCCTGTCGTTTTCCTGACCTCAGGGGGAAAGCTCTCAGTTTTTCGTCACTGAGGATGATATTAGCTATGAGCTTTTGACAAATGGCTTTTATGATGTTTAAGTATGTTCCTTCTATCCTGACTTTCTCGAGGGTTTTTATTAAGAAAGGATGCTGAATTTTGTCAAATGCTTTTTCTGCATCGATTGACAGGATCATATGGCTCTTATCTTTTCTTTTAATAATGTGATGTATCACATTGATTGTGTTTGAATATTGAACCACCCTGCAGTCCAGAAATGAATCCACTTGATCATGGTGAATAATTCTTTTATATGCTGTTGAATGCGATTTGCTAGTATCCTGTTTAGAATTTTTGCATCCATATTCATCAGGGATAGTGGTCTGTAGTTCTCTTTTTTTGCTGGGTCTCTGTCTGGTTTGGGAATCAATGTAATGCTGGCTTCATAGAATGAGTCTGGAAGTTTCCTTCCCTTTCTATTTTTTGGAACAGCTTGAGAAGGATAGGTATTATCTCTGCTTTAAATGTCTGGTAGAATTCCCCTGGGAAGCCATCTCGTCCTGGACTCTTATTTGTTGGGAGATTTTTGATAACTGATTCAATTTCTTCACCAGTTATGGGTCTGTTCAAGTTTTCTATTTCTTCCTTTTTGAGTTTTGGAAGTGTGTGGGTACTTAGAAATTTGTCCATTTCTTCCAGGTTGTCCAGTTTGTTGGCATACAATTTTTCATAGTATTCTCTGATGATTGCTTGTATTTCTGAGGGATTGGTTGTAATAATTCCATTTTCATTCATGATTTCATCTATCTTGGTCCTCTCTCTTTTCTTTTTGAGAAGACTGGCTAGAGGTTTATCAATTTTGTTTATTTTTTCAAAAAAAGAACTATTGGTTTCATTGATCTGCTCTACTGTTTTTTTAGATTCTATATTGTTTATTTCTGCTCTGATCTTTATTATGTCTCTTCTTCTGCTGGGTTTGGGGTGACTTGCTGTTCTGCTTCTATTTCCTTTAGGTGTGCTGTTAGATTTTGTATTGGGGATTTTTCTTGTTTCTTGAGATAGGCCTGGATTGCAATGTATTTTCCTCTCAGGACTGCCTTTGCTAACCCCAAAGCATTTGGATTGTTGTATATTCATTTACATTTGTTTCCATATATTTTTTAATTTCTTCTCTAATTGCCTGGTTGAACCATTAATTGTTTAGTACGATGTTCTTTAACCTCCATGCTTTTGGAGATTTTCCAGACTTTTTCCTGTGGTAGATTTCAAGTTTCATAGCATTGTGATCGGAAAGTGTGCAAGGTATCACCTCAATTCTTTTATATTTATTGAGGTCTGTTTTGTGACTCAGTATCTGATCGATCTTGGAGAATGTTCCATGTGCACTCAAGAAGAAAGTATATTCTGTTGCTTTGGGATGCAGAGTTCTAAATATATCCGTCAAGTCCATCTGATCCAACGTATCATTCAGTGCCCTTGTTTCTTTATTTATTCTCTATCTAGATGTTCTATCCTTCTCTGTAGGTGTAGTATTAAAGTTTCCTGAAATTACCACATTCTTATCAATAAGGTTGCTTATGTTCGTGATTAATTGTTTTATGTATTTTGGTGCTATCGAATTTGGTGCCTAGACATTTATAATTGTTAGCTCTTCCTAATGGATAGACCTTGCAATTATTATATAATGTCCTTCTTCATCTCTTGTTACAGCCTTTAATTTAAAGTCTAGTTTGTCTGATATAAGTATGGCTACTCCAGCTTTCTTTTGACTTCCAGTAACATGATAGGTAGTTCTCCATCCCCTCACTTTCAATCTGAAGGTGTCCTCAAGTCTAAAATGAGTCTCTCGTAGACAGAAAAGAGATGGGTCTTGTTCTTTTATCCATTCTGATACCCTATGTCTTTTGGTTGGAGCATATAGTCCATTTACATTCAGTGTTATTATTGAAAGATTTGTGTTTAGAGTTATTGTGATATCTGCAGGTTTCATGCTTGTAGTGGTGTCTCTGGTACTTTGTGGTCCTTGAAACATTTCACTCACAGCATCCCTTTAAGATCTCTTGTAGGGCTGGTTTAGTAGTGATGAATTCCTTCAGTTTTTGTTTGTTTGGGAAGACCTTTATCTCTCTATTTTGAATGACAGACTTGCTGGATAAAGGATTCTAGGCTGCATTTTTTTTTCTGTTCATCACATTGAAGATTTCCTGACATTCCTTTCTGGCCTGCTAAGTTTCAGTAGATACGTCCGCCACTACCCTTATGTGTCTACCTTTGTATGTTAAGGCCCGTTTATCCCTAGATGCTTTCAGAATTCTCTCTTTATGCTTGTATTTTGCCAGTTTCACTATGATATGTGGTGCAGAAGATCTATTCAAGTTACATCTGAAGGGAGTTCTCTGTGCCTCTTGGATTTCAATGCCTTTTTCCCTCCCCAGATCAGGGAAGTTCTCAGCTATGATTTGTTAAAGTACACCTTCAGCCCCTTTCTCTCTTCTGCTGAAAATCCTATGATATGGATATTGTTCCATATGATGGCATCACCTGGTTCGCTAATTCTCTGCTCATCTCCTGGATTTTTTTTATCTCTCTTTTCTCAGCTCCTCTTTTTCCATAATTTTATCTTCTAAATCATCCATTCTCCCCTCTGCCTCTTCAATCCGTGCTGTGACCACTTCCATTTTATTTTGCACCTCATTTATAGCATTTTTAATTCATCATGACTATTTTAGTCCCTTGATCTCTGTAGCAATAGATTCTCTGCTGTCCTCTATGCTTTTTTCAAGCCCAGCGATTGATTTTATGACTGTTATTCTAAATCCTGGTCCCTTTTAATGCTTAAGTTGGTTTTGGTCAATTCGTTAGCTGTCGCTACTTCCTGGAATTTCTTTTAAGAAGAATTCTTCCGTTTCATCATTTTGGGAGTTTTCTGTCCCTTAAGCATTTTAAAAGCTTGTTGTGTTCTCTGCACCTGCGAGCACTGCTACATTAAAGGGGGAGCCATACATCCAGGGCCTGGCCCCTCAGGAGGTGTTTTTTTTTTTTGGAGAGTGTTACTTGCTCTCTGTTTTTGTGACTTTGGTTATTTTATTACCCTACTCATAGTGATAATTTGGACCCTCCACCAGATGTGCTTTAATTTGTTCCTTGGAGTAGCCCTGTAAAGCAAAACAGACAAACAGGATACAAAAACACACAAACACACAAACAAATAATACAAACAAATAATCAAAAACAAAAACCTAAAGACTAAAAACAAAAATCCCAAAAACACCGGCTACAAGTAAAGAAGAAGGTGGAGGTGGTGCTAATGAAAGAGCATATACAAAGAGAGAAATGACAGAAGCAGGGCATGGGGAAGAAAAAATAACCATTGATTAGGCAGAGAGACTAAAAGCCTTAATCCAGAGAGAGAGAAAGGAAAATAAGGAAGGAGGTGGGGAAAACAAAACGAAGATAAACTTACCCAGACAGAGAAACTATATGGCTTGATTATTTGAGAGAGAGAAAGGAGTGTAAAGAAGGAGGTGTAGAACATGTATAAAGACAATGGATTAAATATGTCAGTTTAGACAGACCAATAACCAGAGTAACCAGCTTAGGGGAGGGAAGAGATGAGGAGAAATGGGGGGGAGAGAATATATCTATATATCCAGAATTGACCTAGGGTTAATCCAGGAAATTCTGCAGCACTTGTAGGTAGTAGCTATCCGCAGGTTCTGTGCCGCTCCAGTGGATAGGCAGTTACCCAGTGCAAGGGGGCATGGTTTGGCGTAATCTGAACCCACCTCCACTTTGGGCCCTGGAAGTGATCCCTGAAGCTCCTTCCTTGGTGGTGGTAGTTGGGGGGGGGGTGGTGGTGATCCCCCAGTCTCTTCTCCATGGAGCCAGACAGGTGGGCTCAATTTGAATCACCCTCACTGTGCTGTGGGTGCAGATGGGGCAGTCTTTCTCCACCAACTCCCCTGACCCTGTGCTTGGCTAGGATTCAAAGTCCCACTCCATGCGCTCTGGCACTGGGGAAGCCCCTCTCAGTGTGGTGATATGTGGTACCGGCTGGCTTTGTCTGTGCCACAGCACTTCAGGGAGGTCCACCTTCTCCTACTGCAGACTGAGCCATTGCCCTCGCCATGAGCCCCAGGGTGGCAGAAGCAGGTTGGATTTGTCTTTTCCCAGCACTCCAGGGAAACAGCAGCCTTATCCTCCTTCAGACTGTGCCTTTGGCCCAGCCACTCCACCCAGAGGTGGCAGACACAGGCAGGTTCCATACTATTCCACAGCTCTCCAGGGAACCACTTTCTCCAGCTGTGGACTGAGCCTCTGACCTACCACCGCACCCAGGGCTGGATCCCCTCCTCCCCAGATGCACAAACAGGGTGTCAGGCCCAGTCTGAAGAAAGCCCCATGGTTAGAGATAAGATCCCTCTCAGTCTCAGTCAGAGGTCTTTCTCCTGTCCAGATACAGTCTGCACTTCCCTAGCTGCTCTTTCTCTTCCCTTTGTTTCTCCACAGAAGGGGGGTCCCTCCTCTCCGTGCACATGCAGGTTTTTTTTTATCTCCCCCAGTTCACAGTTACCCACCTATCTTTTTTACAGCTTTCCCATTTTCTTCCTAGTACATTCAGTGTCTTTTCCTCCTATGCTCTGGTGTTCAAAGTCCTTTGGCTTCTACACTTCTCTTTTGAGAGATGCAGGAAGTATGGATTCCCCCTACTTCTCCTCCATGTTGGCCCCCATCTCCGAGTCTGATAAGTTCTTTATAGATTTTGGACACTAACTCTTTATCAGATATGTCACTTGAAAATATCTTCTCCCTTTCTGTAAGAGGCTTTTTAGTTTTGTTGATTGATTCCTTCAGTATGCAGAAGCTGATCTTGATGAAGTCCCAATAGTTTGTGTTTAGTTTTGTTTCCTTTGCCTTCAGCCACATCTGCAGTATGGGGTTGCTCTGACCAAGGTAAAAAGGTTGCTACCTGTGTTCTCCTCTAGGATTTTGATGGTTTCCTGTCTCACATTTAGGTCTTTCATCCATTTAGATTTATTTTTGTGTATGGTGTAAGAAAGTGATCCAGTTTCATTCTTCTGCATGCAAATATTGAACCAGCCCTGCAGCCCAGGAATAAATTCCACTTGATCATGGTGAATATTTCTTTTAATGTACTGTTGAATTTGATTTGCTGGTATCTTATTGAGAATTTCTGTATCCAGTTTCATCAGGGATATTGACCTGTAATTTTCCTTTTTAGTGGGTCTTCGACTGGTTTTAGGATTAAGGTAATGATGGCTTCATAGAATGAGTTTGGAAGCTTTCCTTCCATTTCTATTTTTTGTTCCATTTCTATTTTTGGAACAGTTTGAGAAAAATAGGCATTACCTCTTCTTTAAATGTCTAGTAGAATTCCCCTGGGAAGCCATCTGGCACAAGACTCTTGTTTGTTGGGAGACATTTGATTACTGATTCAATTTCTTTGCCAGTTATGAGTTTGTTCAAATTTTCTATTTTTTCTTGTTTCAGTTCTGCTACTATATGAGTTTCTAGGAATTTGTCCATTTTTTTGCAGAGTGCTCAATTTGTTGGCATATAATTTTTCATAGTATTCTAATTGTTTGTATTTCTGTGGTGTTGATTGCGATCTCTTCTCTTTCATTCATGATTGTATCTATTTGGATCTTTTCTCTTTTCTTTTTGATAAGTCTGGGTAGAGGTCATCAATTTTGTTAATACTTTCAAAGAACCAGCTCTAAGTTTTGTTCATCTGTTCTACTGGTTGTTTTGTTTGTTTGTTTGTTTCTATATAATTTATATCTGCTTTAGTCTTTATTATTTCCCTTCTTCTGCTGGATTTATTTGCTGTCCCTTTTCTAGGTCCTTTAGGTGTAAGGTTAGGTTGTGTATTAGGGACCTTTCTTGCTTCTTGATATAGGCCTGAATTGCAATATACTTTCCTCATAAGAATGCCTCTGCCTCATCCCAAATGGTTTGTACTGTTGTATTTTCATTTTCATTTGCGTCCATGTATTTTTTCATTTTTTTAAACTTCTGGGTTAACCCATTAGTTCTTTAGTAGGATGTTCTTTAACCTCCATGTATTTGACAGCTTTCCAAATTTGTTCCTATCATTGATTTCAAGTTTCATAGTGGTCTGAAAATATGAATGGTGTGATCTTCTTTTTGTATCCGTTGAGGGATGATTTGTGACCCAGTATGTGATCTAGTCTGGAGAATGTTCCATGTGAGCAAGAGAAGATTGCATATTCTGATGCTTTAAGATGAAATGCTCTGAATATATTTGTTAAGTATATCTGGTCCAGTGTGTCACTCAAAGCCACTGTTTCCTTGTTGATTATCTGCTTAGATAATCTGTCCACTGTTGTAAGTGGGATATTAAAGTCCCCTACTATTATTATTATCAATTAGTTTATTTATGTTTGTAATTAATTGATTTATACATTGGGGAGTTTTCATGTTGGGGGCTAAATATTTACAATTCTTAGATATTCTTGATGGATAAGCTCTTTAATTATGATATAATGTCCCTCTTCATCTCTTGTTATAATCTTTGGTTTAAAATCTAGTTTGTCTGATATAAATATAGCTAACCTGGCTTTCTTTGACATCCATTAGCATGATAGATGATTATCCACCCCTACTTTCAATCTGCAGGTGTCTTTCGGTCTAAAATAAGTCTTATGTAGGCAGAATATAGATGGATCTTGTTTTTTATTCATTATGATACCCTATGTTTTTGATTGGAGAATTAGTCCATTTACATTCAGAGTGATTATTGAAAGACATCAATTTAGTGCCATTGAGTTACCTGTAGAGTTGGTGTTTCTGGTGATGTTCTCTGGTCCTTTGTAGTCTCTTATGTTGGTCTTGTTTTTTTTCCACTCAAAGAGTATCCCTTAAAATTTCTTGCAGGGCTGATGTAGTGGTCACCAACTCCTTTAGTTTTTGTTTGTCTGGGAAGCTCTTTATCTCTCCTTCTATTCTGAACGACAAACTTTTTGGATAAAGAATTCTTCACTACATATTTTTCCCACTCAACACATTGATTATTTCATGCCACACCCTTCTGGCCTTCCCAGTTTCAGTGGACAGGTCTGCTGATAACCTCATGTGTCTACCTTTGAGGTTAAGGACATTTGTCTCTAGCTGCTTTCAGAATTCTCTTTATATTTGTATTTTGCAACTTCCACCATGATATGTTGTGCTGTTGACCTGTTTTTATTGATTTGGAAGGGAGTTCTTTGTGCCTCTTGGACTTGAATGCCTGTTTTCTTCCCCAGATTAGGGAATTTCTCAGCTATAATTTGTCAAATAAACCTTCTACCCCTTTCTCCCACTCTTCTTCTGAGACTCCTATGATATAGATGTTTCATTTTAGATAATCACTAAGTTTTCTGAGTCTCCCCTTGTGATCTAATAATTTTCTTCTCTTCTTTTCAGCGTCATTATTTTCCATAATTTTATCTTTTATTTCACCTATTTCCTCTGCTTCTTCAATCCTTACTGTGATTGTGTCCAATCGGTTTTGCATTTCATTTATAGCATTTTTTTTTATCTCAGCCTGACCAGTTTTTAGGTTTTATGATCTCGCTGCAGCAATAGTTTCTCTGGTGTCTTCTATGCTTTTTTCAAGCCCAGATGGTAATCATATAACTGTTGCTCCAAATTATTGTTCAGATATATTGCTTATATCTGTTTTGAGCAAGTCCCTGCTATGATTTCTTCTTCACCTGTCTTTTAGGGAGAATTCTTTCATCTTGTCATTTTTTTCTAAGTTTCTGTCTTTTATGTGTTATGAAAGCATGTTTTGTTTCCTGCACCTGAGAGTACTGCTATATTTAAAAGGGATCATACTGTATCCAGGGCCTGGCACTTCAGGAAGTGTTTCCAGTGTATTCTGTGTGCACTCCGCTATTGCATTTTGGCTGCTGTTTCCCACTGGTCAGCACTTTAAGAGCTCCTCTTGCTTGCAGTGGTGGAGTGTTTGAACATTTAACTCAGTGTGTTTTGATTTGTTTGTTAAAATAAGCCTAAAGAAGAGAAGAGCAGAGCAAGGAGGGGAGGGGAAGTGGGAGGGGAGGAGGGAAGGGAAGGGAGGGGAAGGGAAGAAAAGCCTGACTACCCCCCACAAAAAAAGGGAAAAAAGGAAAGGGAATGAAAAAAAACAGACAATCAGAAACTTAAGGCTGATTCCAAAGAAAGATAAAAAAAGAAAAAAATGGTGAAAAAAAGAACAAAGACTGATTTAAAAAAAACAGAAAATGAAATGAAAAAAAAATACTTTGAACATGGTTGCAAAGGAAAAAAAAGAACAAAGAAAAGAGGAAAGAAAAAGAAAAGAGAAGAGAACAGAAAAGAAAAAAGAAATAAAGTAAGCCTGGTCCTCTTTCCACCAGAACTACAGGTGTCATTTTGAAGCACTCTGTTTCAGTACACTTGGTGCATGTGGGGTCCTGCCTGTACTGGTCTTCTGGAGAAGAGACCCACTTCACACTGTCAGTGTCAATCCTGTGCCAGTAAATAATCAGTTGTCAGGCACAGTGGGGCATGCTTGGTTTAAGTGGGTTCCTCCTCCATTGGGGGACACTGTGTTGCTCTATGAAGCCCCACCATGTTTGTGTTGGGGGGAAAATGGCACTGTCCCAATCTCTCCAGGGGATCTCACACACCCCACTGTTCACGCAGTTCTCACAGAATACAAGAGCAGTCAGCTCACCCTGGGCCACAGCTCTTCTTCATTTTTTCTTTGGCACAAAAGTGGGATTCAAAACTTGAAGTTTTAAAGGACCCAGAACCACACAGACCTTCCCCCTTCCTCTGGAGTAGAGCCTCTCCATGCTCTGTCTGATGTCCTCTGGCCCAGAAAAACAGCCCCATGTCTGGGCTGTGTGCAGAATCTATAGTGGTACACTGGTAAAAGCAGCAATAAGGTTATATGCCTTCTGGGCTCGCCTTAGTCATCTTCCAGTAAAAGGCCTTTTGCTGGAGCCTACAGGATCTTTTGTCCTTGGAAAGGCAATATACCATCATCTGAAAGTATTCCAGGAATGGGGAATGTTCTCTCCCAGTGTGCCCCCAGAGATCCCTACACCACACTATGCACTCAAGAACCAGCTCCCTCCTTCTCCCTAGTAGCTCTGCTCTGGAGAATGTCACACACTTCCAAAACCTCTGAGTTTGAGCTCCAAGTGCTGTTTGCAAAAAAAACCCTGCAATACTCAGTACTTCTCTCTCCTCAGTCTGTGGTCTACAGAGGTTTTCATCTTGTATGAACCCAACGCCTCACTCTTTCAACCCTTCTTTCTTTCTCTCCCTTTTGTGTCTCCACAGAAACGTTCCCTGCCCTCCATGGCACTGCTGTTTTGCTCACCCCCAGTTCTCTTCCATGCACCTCACACCTGCCACACTGTCTCCCCTCAACCATGGAGATCCTTTGGCCAGTACACAGATTGATTTTCTAAGTGTTCCAAGTGATATGACCTCAATACAGCTGTGTTTGAAGGACAGGAAAGCCCAGGGTACCCTACTTCTCTAACATCTTAACTCCTCTCTGTTGCCTGTGCTTTTGACGTCAAATACAAGAAATCATTTCCAGGAACACATCATGAGGTTGTACTCCTATTGTTTCTTCTAAGAGTTTTATAATTTTAACTCTCACATTTAGGTCTTTTATCAATTTTGAATTAATTTGGCTAGGGGAGAAAGATGGCGGCATAGGACGCTGTGCTCATTGTGTCCTGCTGATCACATAGATTCCACCCACACCTGCCTAAATAACCCAGAAAATCACCAGAAGAATGGATTCTCTGGAGCCAAGCATAGACGAGAGGCCCATGGAAGAGGGTAGGAAGGGCGGAGAGGTGGTGCGCGCTACACGGACTGGCGGGAGGGAGCTGGGGCAGAGGGGCAGCCCGCTGGCCAAGCAGAGGCCCTGAGTCTGGTTGGCAAAAGCGGAGGGGTCAGATGGAGTGTGTTCAGGCAGCAAGTGGGACTTAACATCTGGAAGGTTATAAGCTAACAGCTCTGCTCGGAGAGCGGGATGGCTGGAGGACAACAGGAAGGAGAGTTGTTGAGCCCCGAGACAACAGAGCTCAGTTTGGCGGGGAACAAAGGCGCTCACCAGCGCTATCTCCCTCGCCCATCCCCCAGCCTAAATCCCAAAGGGAACCAGTTCTTGCAGGGAACTTGCTTGCACCACGTAAACACCCATCGCTGTGCTTCTGTGGATCCATCCCTCTGGCGGCAGGTCTGACTCCCTCCTGGTGCTGCAGGGCCCCTCCTGAAGTGGATCACTGAAGGATAAGTGAGCTGAGCCTGCCCCTCCTGCCCCTGTGCACCTTGCCCATCCACCCCAGCTAATACACCAGATCCCCAGCACCACAAGCTTGGCAGTATGCAAGTAGCCCAGACGGGCCACGCCAACCCACAGTGAATTCCATTCTTAGGAGAGGGGAAGAGAAGGTACACAAGTCTGACTGTGGCCCCAGCGGTGGGCTGGGGGCAGACATCAGGTCTGACTGCGGCCCCACCCACCAACGCAAGTTATTCAAGACAGCACAGGGGAAGTGCCCTGCAGTTCTGCACCACTCCAGGGCCTATCCAAAATGACAAAACGGAAGAATTCCCCTCAAAAGAATCTCCAGGAAATAATGACAGCTAATGAACTGATCAAAAACGATTTAAACAATATAACAGAAATTGAATTTAGAATAATAGTCATAAAATTAATCACTGGGCTTGAAAACAGTATGTGGGACAGCAGAGAATCTATTGCTACAGAGATCAAGGGACTAAGGAACAGCCAGGAGGAGCTAAAAAATGCTATAAGAGCTGCAAAATAAAATGGAGACAACCACAACTCGGATTGAAGAGGCAGAGGAGAGAATAGGTGAACTAAAAGATAAAATCATGGAAAAAGAGGAAGCTGAGAAAAAGAAAGATTAAAAAAATCCAGGAGTATGAGGGGAAAATTAGAGAACTAAGTGATGCACTAAAGAGAAATAATCTACGCATAATTGGTATTCCAGAGGAGGAAGAGAGAGGGAAAGGTGCTGAAGAAATTATAGCTGAGAACTTCCCGGATCTGGGAAAGGAAAAAGACATTGAAATCCAAAAGGCACAGAGAACTCCCTTCAGACGTAACTTGAATCGATCTTCTGTGAGACATGTCATAGTGAAACTGGCAAAATACAGTGATAAAGAGAAAATTCTGAAAGCAGCTAGGGATAAACGTGCTCTAACATATAAAGGGAGACCACTAAGACTCGTGACGGGTCTCTCTACTGAAACTTGGCAGGCCAGAAAGGAATGGCAGGAAATCTTCAATGTGATGAACAGAAAAAAAATTCAGCCTAGAATCCTTTATCCAGCAAATCTGTCATTTAGAATAGAAGGAGAGATAAAAGTCTTCCCAAACATACAAAAACTGAAGGAATCCATCACCACTAAACCAGCCCTACAAGAGATCCTAAGGGGGATCCTGTGAGACAAAGTACCAGAGACATCACTACAAGCATGAAACCTACAGACATCAAAATGACTCTAAACTCATATCTATCTATAATAACACTGAACGTAAATGGACTAAATGCACCAACCAAAAGACACAGGGTATCAGAATGGATAAAAAAAACAAGACCCATCTATTTTCTGTCTACAAGAGACTCATTTTAGACTTGAGGACACCTTCAGATTGAAAGTGAGGGGATGGAGAACTATTTATCATGCTACTGGAAGTCAAAAGAGCTGGAGTAGCCATACTTATATCACACAAACTATACTTTAAAGGCTGTAAAAAGAGATGAAGAAGGGCATTATGTAATAATTACAAGGTCTATCCATCAGGAAGAGCTAACAATTATAAATGTCTATGCACTGAATACGGGAGCCCCCAGATATATAAAACAATTCTTCACAAACATAAGCAACCTTATTGATAAGAATGTGGTAATTACAGTGACTTTAACACCCCACTCATAGCAATGGATAGATCATCTAGACACATGGTCAATAAAGAAACAAGGGCACTGAATGATACATTGGATCAGATGGACTTGACAGATATATTTAGAAGTCTGCATCCCAAAGCAACACAATATACTTTCTTCTCGAGTGCACATAGAACCATCTCCAAGATAGATGACATACTGGGTCACAAAACAGCCCTTCATAAGTATACAAGAATTGAGATCATACCATGCATACTTTCAGGCTACAATGCTATGAAGCTTGAAATCAACCACAGGAAAAAGTCTGGAAAACCTACAAAAACATGGAGGTCAAAGAACATCCTACTAAAGAATGAATGAGTCAACCAGGCAATTAGAGAAGAAATTTAAAAATATATGGAAACAAACAAAAATGAAAATACAACAATCCAAACGCTTTGGGATGCAGCGAAGGCAGTCCTGAGAGGAAAATACATTGCAATCCAGGCCTATCTCAAGAAACAAGAAAAATCCCCAATACAAAATCTAACAGCACACCTAAAGGAAATTGAAGCAGAACAGCAAAGACACTCCAAACCCAGAAGAAGAGGAGAAATAATAGAGATTAGAGCAGAAATAAACAATATAGAATCTAAAAAAACTGTAAAGCAGATCAATGAAACCAAGAGTTGGTTTTTTGAAAAAATAAACAAAATTGATAAACCTCTAGCCAGGCTTCTCAAAAAGAAATGGGAGAGGACACAAATAGATAAAATCATGAGTGAAAATGGAATTATTACAACCAATCCCTCAGAAATACAAGCAATTATCAGGGAATACTATGAAAAATTACATGCCAAAAAACTGGACAACCTGGAAGAAATGCACAAATTCCTAAACACCCACACACTTCCAAAACTCAATCAGGAAGAAATAGAAAGCTTGAACAGACCCATAACCACCGAAGAAATTAGATCAGTTATCAAAAATCTCCCAACAAATAAGAGTCCAGGACCAGATGGCTTCCCAGGGGAATTCTACCAGACATTTAAAGCAGAGATAATACCTATCCTTCTCAAGATTTTCCAAAAAATAGAAAGGGAAGGAAAACTTCCAGACTCATTCTATGAAGCCAGTATTACTTTGATTCCTAAACCAGACAGAGACCCAGTAAAAAAAGAGAACTACAGGCCAATATCCCTGATGAATATGGATGCAAAAAATTCTCAATAAGATACTAGCAAATCAAATTCAACAGCATAAAAAAAGAATTATTCACCATGATCAAGTGGGATTCATTCCTGGGATGCAGGGCTGGTTCAACATTCACAAATCAATCAATGTGACACATCACATTAATAAAAGTAAATAAGGGGCGCCTGGGTGGCGCAGTCGGTTAAGCGTCCGACTTCAGCCAGGTCACGATCTCGCGGTCCGTGAGTTCGAGCCCCGTGTCAGGCTCTGGGCTGATGGCTCAGAGCCTGGAGCCTGTTTCCGATTCTGTGTCTCCCTCTCTCTCTGCCCCTCCCCGTTCATGCTCTGTCTCTCTCTGTCCCAAAAAAAATAAATAAAAACGTTGAAAAAAAATTTTTTTTAAATAAAAGTAAATAAAAGAACCATATGATCCTGTCAATCGATGCAGAAAAAGCATTTGACAAAATTTGGCATCGTTTCTTAATAAAAACCCTCAAGAAAGTCGGGATAGAAGGAACATACTTAAACATCATAAAAGTCATTTATGTAAAGCCCACAGCTAACGTCATCCTCAATGGGGAAAAACTGAGAGCTTTTTCCCTAAGATCAGGAACACAACAGGGATGTCCACTCTCACCGCTGTTGTTTAACATAGTGTTGGAAGTTCTAGCATCAGCAATCAGACAAGGCATCAAAGGCATCAAAGGCATGAAAATTGGCAAAGATGAAGTCAAGCTTTCACTTTTTGCAGATGACATGATATTATACATGGAAAACCCAATAGACTCCACCAAAAGTCTGCTAGAACTGATACATGGGTTCAGCAAAGTGGCAGGATACAAAATTAATATACAGAAATCAGCTGAATTCTTATACGCTAATAATGAAGCAACAGAAAGACAAATAAAGAAACAGATCCCTTTCACAATTGCACCAAGAAGCATAAAATACCTAGGGATAAACCTAACCAAAAATGTAAAAGATCTGTATGCTGAAAACTATAGAAAGCCTATGAAGGAAATTGAAGAAGACATAAAGAAATGGAAAAACATTCCATGCTCATTGACTGGAAGAATAATATTGTCAAAATGTCAATACTACCCAAAGCTATCTACACATTCAATGCAATCCCAATCAAAATTGCACCAGCATTCTTCTCGAAACTAGAACAAGCAATCCTAAAATTCATAAGGAACCACAAAAGACCCCGAATAGCCAAAATAATTTTGAAGAAGAAGACCAAAGCAGGAGGCATCACAATCCCAGACTTTAGCCTCTACTACAAACCTATAATCATCAAGACAGCATGGTATTGGCACAAAAACAGACACATAGACCAATGGAATAGAATAGAAACCCCAGGACTAGACCCACAAATGTATGGCCAACTAATCTTTGACAAAGCAGGAAAGAATATCCAATGGAAAAAAGACAGTCTCTTTAACAAACGGTGCTGGGAGAACTGGACAGCAACATGCAGAATAATGAAACTAGACCACTTTCTCACACCATTCACAAAAATAAACTCAAAATGGATAAAGGACCTGAATGTGATACAGGAAACCATCAAAACCCTAGAGGAGAAAGCAGGGAAAAACCTCTCTGACCTCAGTCACAGCAATTTCTTACTTGACACATCCCCAAAGGCAAGGGAATTAAAAGCAAAAATGAACTATTAGGACCTCATGAAGATAAAAAGCTTCTGCACTGCAAAGGAAACAGTCAACAAAACTAAACGGCAACCAACGGATTGGGAAAAGATATTTGCAAATCTTTTTGCAAATTGGACAAAGGGCTAGTATCCAAAATCTATAAAGAGCTCACCAAACTCCACACTCGAAAAACAAATAATCCAGTGAAGAAATCAGCAGAAAACATGAATAGACACTTCTCTAAAGAAGACATCCAGATGGCCAACAGGCACATGAAAAATTCTCAATGTCACTCCTCATCAGGGAAATACAAATCAAAACCACACTCAGATATCACCTCACGCCAGTCAGAGTGGCCAAAATGAACAAATCAGGAGACTTTAGATGCTGGAGAGGATGTGGAGAAATGGGAACCCTGTTGCACTGTTGGTGGGAATGCAAACTGGTGCAGCCACTCTGGAAAACAGTGTGGAGGTTCCTCAAAAAATGAAAAATAGATCTACCCTATGACCCAGCAGTAACACTGCTAGGAATTTACCCAAGGAATACAGGAGTACTGATGCATGGAGGCTATTGTACCCCAGTGTTTATAGCAGCACTCTCAACAATAGCTAAATTATGGAAAGAGCCTAAATGTGCATCAACTGATGAATGGATAAAGAAATTGTGGTTTATATACACAACGGAGTACTATGTGGCAATGAGAAAGAATGAAATATGGCCCTTTGAGGCAACATGGACAGCACTGGAGAGTGTTATGCTAAGTGAAATTAGCAATACAGAGAAAGACAGATACCATATGTTTTCACTCTTAGGTGGATCCTGAGAAACTTAACAGGAACCCATGAGGGAGGGGAAAGAAAAAAAAAAGAGAGAGAGAGGGGTTAGAGTGGGAGAGGGCCAAAACATAAGAGACTCTTAAAAAATGAGAACAAACTGAGGGCTGATGGGGGGAGGGAGGGAGGAGAGGGTGGGTGTGGGTATTGAAGAGGGCATCTTTTGGAATGAGCACTGGGTGTTGTATGGAAACTAATTTGACAATAAATTTCATATATCTAAAAAATGTTTTTGAATTAATTTTTCTACATGGTGGAAGGTTAGGGTGCAACTTTATTCTCTGATATGTGAGTACCCCATTTTCCCAACACAATTGTTGAAAAGTTTGTTCTTTCCCCCTATTGAAAGTTCTCAGGACTATAGTTGAAAATTATTTGATTATATATGTGAGGGTTTATTTCCATATTCTATTTCATTGGTCTATATGTTTGTCTTTATGCCAGTGCCATGCTGCTTTGATTACTGTAGCTTTGTAATAAGTTGTGAGGTCAAGAACTGTGAGATCTCTGAGCTTTTCCTATTTTTAAGATTTTTTTTTTTTGCCTTTATAGGGCTCTGAAGACTCTGTATGAATTTTAGGACAAATTTTTCTATATTTGGAAATACGTGTAAATTTTGGTAGGGATTACTTGAATCGAGATCATTTTGAGTAATATTTACATCTTAACAATATTAAGTTTTCTAATTAATGAACACAGGATTTCTATATTTGTTTGTCTTTTTCACCAGTTTTCTTTAATTAAGCCAAATATTTAGGAAATTTTAAAAACTGCAATTCTTAACAAATTTCCCTTCCTTCTGCAATGCTTCTCCAGTGCCTTCTACGGCTAAAGCTTAATACACTGGCTGGAAAAGGAAAAATATTTAAAAGGTCAATATAAATTTTCACAGCGCTGAAAATGAAGAGTGAACTCAGAGTTGAGAGGAAACACATTGATAACTAGCATACTCTATCCCTTTGACTATTCAGTTTTCATACACACCCTTGAATATATGTTTGAACTCCTACATATCAACAAAACAATTTCATATAGTCATCTAACAAGATACATATTTCTTACGAATGAAGAGGTTCTTATCCTTTCCCTAAAATGAGGAAATGTACAATTCCAAAAGTAACTGTATCCATTGCTGGCTCAGATTCATTACTTCTCAAATATAGTCACAGTCACACTGAATACTTAGTTTCCTAATGAATAAATTGTTGCTTTAACCTCCAACAACTTGTATATAAAATAAAATGGGGAAGGTAGAGAATAAAATTATTGTTGTACACAAATAAACATACATATTTCAAGCAAAGAAAAAATGTGCAAAGACACTACAGTCCTTTTTATTCTGTAATTGGTCATGAGGTCATAGTTGATATTCACTGCTTCATTCTTCAACCCTTTCCACATTTTTCTTGCTTTTTGTCAGAAGCTGAGTTGCTCTATGTTCTTTACCTGGTTAAGTAACCCAAATCTTCATTCCTGAAGGGTTTGAGTTCTCAATCGTTTTGCCTCTTTTTTCTTTTCTTTTTGAAACTTTTATTTAAATTCTAGTTAGTTAATAGACAGTGCAATATTGGTTTCAGGAGTAGAACTCAGTGTTTCATCAATTACATACAACACCCAGTGCTCATGATAACCAGTGCCCTCCTTATTAATACCCATCACCTATCTAACCCATCCTCCACCTAACTCCCTCCATCAACCCTCAGTTCTCTATTGTTAAGAATCTCTCATGGTTTTTTCCCTCTCTTATCCTCCCTCCAGTATGTCAATCTATTTTGTTTCTTAAATTCCACATTTGAGTGAAATCTTGTGGTATTTACCTTTCTCTGACTGACTTATTTCACTTAGCACAACACACTCCAGCTATGTCAGTGCAAATGGCAAGATTTCATTCTTTTTTATGGCTCAGTAACATTCCATTGTGTGTGTGTGTGTGTGTGTGTGTGTGTGTGTGTGTGTGCCAATGTTCTTTAGTCATTCATCAATCAATCGATGAACATTGGACTCTGTCCATAGTTTGGCCAATATTGATAATGCTGCTATAAACATCGGGGTGCATGTATTCCTTCAAGTCTGTATTTTTGTATCCTTTGGGTAAATACCTAGTAGTGCAATTGCTGGATCTTAGTGTAGTTTTATGTTTAACTTTTTGAGGACTTTCTGTTCTCCAGAGTGGCTGCACCTGTTTGCATTCCCTCCAAAAGTTCAAAAGTGTTCCCCTTTCTCCACATCCTCATCAATATCTGTTGTTTCCTGAGTTGTCAATTTTAGCCATTCTGACAGGTGTGAGGTGGTATCTCATTGTGATTTTGATTTGTATTTCCCTGATGATGAGTGACGTTGAGCACGTTTTCATGTGTCTGTTAGCCATCTGGATGTCTTCTTTGGAAAAAAAATGTCTATTCATGTTTTCTGCCCATTTCTTAACTGGATTATTTTTTTGCCTTTATTCTTTTCCTCCTCCTCTTCTTTTTCTCCTCCTTCGTCTTCCTCTTTTTTTTTTTTCGTCTTCCTCTTGGTTGCTGCACTTCACTCTTGACCATGAAAGTACTAAGAAGCACTTTCAGAGAATTCCAGGTTGCATATGTAGTCCTTTTTGTATTGTATAACAACAATCCAATTTCTTCTTGGTAATCTAGATCAATCACCTTACTCATTAAACTAATCCTCTCTCTCTCTCCCTCTCTCTTTTGCCTCTTGGCTCAGTGGCATAGTACCCCAAAATGGCCAGCTGAGTCTCACATTCCAATTCAGTAAAATCATTTTTATTCCATATTATGGCACATTTCCAGATAAACTAGATGATTTATAAATTATTGCATTTCACAAAAGTTCATGAGAGTGGAAATAAATAAAGTACTGATATATGACCTCTGCCCTTTTTCTTATATTTTCCTGGTTAAGGTTCACTCATTGGAGCTTCAACTCCTCACATTTGCTGGTTGCTTCTCACATTACCTACAGGCCACCATGTTACTGAACCCAAGTTTGGCTGCCTATCTTTCAAAAGGCCAACACTCAGGAGACAAGTTTTGATTGGAAAGGAATATGAGCCTTATTCAGGAGGCTGACAACCTGGAGAGAAGGCAGGCTTTTGTCCAAAAGCCAACTCTATGGTTCTACCTGACCCAAAGATTTTTAAGGGTTTAAACAGTTAAAGGAGTGCAGTGGTCTATGACATTTCTCAATTACATACAGACTTGATTATACCAGCTACCGAGTTATCCTTATGCTCAAATGTTGTGTAAGAAGGTCTAGTTCTTTAGTGCCCAGGATAGGGGCTGTACAAGAATGCCTGGTCCTTGGAACCTGGGGGTTGTGCAAGAATATCTTATTCTTTCTGTAAAGGAGTGCAAAGTCTACAGATGGGCAAAGGGGGGTCAGAAAATTAATTTGTGTGATCTTAAAAAAGAAAAACATTTTGCTAAAAGATTGCTGAGCTTATCAGAAAGCCAAGGTGGCTTCAAACAGACTTGCTGGCCTCTGTGACCTGGGAAAGTTCTGGCCCTTCACTCTCCAAGGCCAATGGTCTGTAAATCTCAAAGAAAGTAAATTAGTTGTGCTAAAAATTAAGGGCCTTAGGTCAGCAAGCAAGGAGTGTGTTAACTTGAAGAAAGTTAATGCTTAAGACAAGCTGGAGTGCTGTTACAACCATGGGGTAAGTTCCCAAGAGAAATGCAGCAGTATCCACAGCATGAATCAGTGCTCATACAGTTCTGTGCCCCAGCATCTCACCCACAGCCTTGCAAGTCTCCTGGAAAACTGGTGCACATGTAGAGATTCCCAGTGTTTTCACAACACTTTTCACACAAAACATCAAGGAAGCCTATCTAGGAAGTGGGAGACAGAATATTGTTGGGTCATGCCAATGAGCAATATGGAAGACTTGGAACAATAGGCCAGTGCTAGGATAAGTAGTCAGTGCATCACAATGGTGTGGCCCCTGTGATACCCTGAAACCAGTAATAGATCCCAAAGAATCTTCCTTTGGGGAATATTAAAATCTCTCTTCTATGGCCTATAAGAATTCAGGTGGTACTAGAATATCTTTCTGAAATGCTTCCATTAGCTTCAAGCAGAAAACCATTGCTGAGAAAACACAGGAAGGCACATAAACTGTGAGAGACTGAATAAACAATCTAACATAAACAGAGAATATATAATACAACTCTAATCTACAATACTCCAGGAATCCAAACTACAATCTCTGTCTACAGCAACTGACTTATAATGGTGAAAACCTGGCCAATGACTATCAACTTTCCTATATTTTTCCCCATCTTCTGACTTATGACCAACCAGAGAGCACTGAATATACTCTCCAACTCTGTCACATAAGATTCCCCTCTCATAGTTATTCTGTCTCCAGTTTCCCCATGCCAAAGACCTCCAATCAAGTATGTCTGAACCTTTTCCTTTTTTTCCACTATAAAGCTTTCCCACTTCCCTGCTTGCCTTTGAGTCTCTGACAAATACAAGAGATAGTGGCTGATTCTCTTGCTATAGCAAGCTCTGTTGGTTCTGATATCGTGAATGGTCTTTGTTTATTTCTACAACTGGATTTGGCACAGCCTCTCATCAAACAAAGAAACACATGTAACTTCTTACCATAACCTATAACCTGTAACCTGTAACTTCTTTTTGCTTCTTATAAAGTTTTACATAACCTTACCACTACTTTTTATCCACTATTTCCCTGTCCTTCACTAAATAGACTCCCAACACATTGGCCTCCTTTCTATTCTTTGAACTCATCAAGCCAGTACCACTCGAAGTACTTTGGTTTGTTGTACCCTTTGCCTGATATTCTCTCTCCCCCTCTCTCTCAACCTATTTTTTAGAGTAGTTTACCACTCATAACAAAATTAAGGAGAAGGTCCAGATATTTTCCATATACTCACTGTCCCCACACATGCATAGGCCCCCTCACATGCATAGGTGTTGATCTCACAGTTCGTGGGTTTGAGCCCCACATCAGGCTCTGTACTGACAGCTCAGAGCCTGGAGCCTGCTTCAGATTCTGTGTGTGTGTCTCTTTCTGCCCTTCTCCTACTTGTGCTCTGTCTCTCTCTCACTCTCAAAAATAAATGAACATTAAAAAATTTTTAAAAAGAATATGATTTTCAGTTGAAAGGACAAAAGTTTCTTAGATTATTAGTCTTTTCTTAATAGGAAATTGTAAACAAATATTTTTATTTACCTTTAATGCAATCTACCTAGAAAACAAAGATTCTGTGTTTAGTCTTTATCATATCTTTGATTAAGAATATTGAATCTTCTCTATTAAAAGAACTCAGTTTTTTTTAACTGTGTTTAACTTTTTGCATATGTTCCATTTTATGGGAAGCATTAACAAATACTAAGTGATGCTAAACTTTCTTTAGTGTATATTTCAAATCTGATATATCCTGGAATAATGTTTACAGTCATAGTTTAAAAATAGGGGCGCCTGGGTGGCACAGTCGGTTAAGCGTCCGACTTCAGCCAGGTCACGATCTCGCAGTCCGTGAGTTCGAGCCCCGCGTCGGGCTCTGGGCTGATGGCTCAGAGCCTGGAGCCTGTTTCCGATTCTGTGTCTCCCTCTCTCTCTGCCCCTCCCCCGTTCATGCTCTGTCTCTCTCTGTCCCAAAAATAAATAAATATTGAAAAAAAATTTTTAAAAATAAATAAATAAAATAAAAACATATGTCACAGAAATACCCAAATTATCTGCTCAACTGCGTTATAATGAACTTTCACCAGTTCTTTAACCATGGATATTTTAAAGTCTTCTGTCATTTGCAGACAACTATTTTTTCATTCTGATGCTTTAGCAAGGAAGAAAGAAGAAGAAGAAGAAGAAGAAAAGGAGAGGAAGAAGAAGAAGAAGATAAAGAAAGAAAGAAAGAAAGAAAGAAAGAAAGAAAGAAAGAAAAAGAAAGAAAGAAAAGAACAGGAAAGGTAATGAAAGGAAAGGAAAGGAAAGGAAAAAGGAAAGAAAAGAAAAAGTGTTCTTGTAAAAGTGCCTCAACTTCAAAGAGATTCATGGAAAAGACTTGGATATGTTTCTGATTACAGAGATCAATTTGCCTTCTTGTGGGAGGGATAATAATGTGCTTCACCAAAGCTACCTGCATAGCCTCACAATATATCATGAGATGGTAACCTGAGACCTGTCCCTTTTTCCTTCCTCACATCAGTAAAATAGGACCATTACATCAAGATATGATGCTAACATCCAAAGACTTGCCTCTGCTGCAGGACACTTTTCAGACTTTGCTGGAGTATCTGGGAGAAAGTAGATGAAAGGTGAAACCACAGACAATTCAAGGCCCAGGCAAACCATCAGTTTTGGAAGTCATTAAGTCAATTAAAATTCACACTGTCCCAACAAATCAGCCCTCAACAAGTATAAAAATCATACCGTGCATATTTTCAGACCACAATGCTATGAAACTCGAAATCAACCACAAGAAAAAATTCGGAAAGGTAACAAATACCTGGACACTAAAGAACATCCTACTAAAGAATGAATGGGCTAACCAAGAAGTTAAAGTGGAAACTAAAAAGTATATGGAAGCCAATGAAAATTATAACACCATCACCCCAAACCTCTGGGTCACAACAAAGGCAGTCATAAAAGGAAAGTATATGGCAATCCAGGCCTTCCTCAAGAAGGAAGAAAGGTGACAGATACACAACCTAACGTTACACCTTAAAGACCTGGGAAAAGAACAGCAAATAAAACCCAAAAACAGCAGAAGACAGGAAATTATAAAGATTAGAGCAGAAATTAATTCTATTGAAACAAACAACAACAACAAAAAACCACCAGTAGAACAGATCAATGAAACCAGAAGCTGCTTCTTTGAAAGAATTAACAAAATTGATCAACCACTGGCCAGTTTGATCAAAAACAAAAAGGAAAGGACCCAAATAAATAAAATCAAGAATGAAAGAAGACAGACCACAACCAACACACCAGAAATAAAAACAATAATAAGAGAATATTATGAGCAATTATATGCCAATAAAATGGGCAATCTGGAAGAAATGGGCAAATTCCTAGAAACATATACACTGCCAAAACTGAAACAGCAAGAAATAGAAAATTTGAACAGACCCATAACCAGTAAGGAAATCGAATAAGTAATTAAAATTCTTCCAAAAAACAAGAGTCCAGGGCCAGATGGCTTTCCAGGGGAATTCTACAAAACATTTAAGGAAGAGTTAACACCTGTTGTCTTAAAGTTGTTCCAAAAAATAGAAATGGAAGGAAAACTTCCAAACTCTATGAAGCCAGCATTACCTTGATTCCAAACCCAGACAGAGACTCCACTAAAAGGAGAACTATAGACCAATTTCCCTGATGGACACAGATGCAAAAATCCCCAACAAGATATGAGCCAACTGGATCCAACAATACATTTAAAAAATTGTTCACCATGACTAAGTGGGATTTATACCTGGGATGCAGGGCTGGTTCAATATCCACAAAACAATTGACATGATTCATCACATCAATAAAAGAAAGGACAAGAACCATATAATCCTCTCAATAGATGCAGAGAAAGCATTTGACAAAATACAGCATCCTTTCTTGATAAAAACCCTCAAGAAAGTAGGAATACAAGTATCATACCTCGAGATCATAAAAGCCATACATGAACAAACCAATGCTAAAACCATTCTCAATGGGGGAAAACTGAAATCTTTCCCCCTAAGGTCAGGAACAAGATAGGGATGTCCACTCCCACCATTGCTATTCAACATAGTATTGGAAGTCTTAGCCTCTGCAATCAGAAAACACAAACAAATAAAAGGCATCCAGATAGGCCAAGAGGTGGTCAAACTTTCACTCTTCGTAGATGACAGGATACTCTATATGGAAAACCCAAAAGATTCCACCAAAAAAGTGCTAGAACTGATTCATGAACTCAGCAAAGTTGCAGGATACAAAATCAATGCACAGAAATCAGTTGCATTCCTGTAAACCAACAATGAAGGAACAGAAAGAGAAATCAAGGAATCGATCCCATTTACAATTGCACCAAAAACCGTAAAATACTTGGGAATAAATCTAACCAAAAAGGTGAAAAATCTATACACTGAAAACTATAGAAACCTTATGAAAGAAATTGAAAAAGACACAAAAAATGGAAAAAGATTCCATGCTCCTGGATAGAAAGAACAAATATTGTTAACATGTCAATACTACCCAAAGCAATCTACATATTCAGTGCAATCCCTATCAAAATAACACCAGCATTCTTCACAGAGCTAGAACAAAAAATCCTAAAACTTGTATGGAACCAGAAAAGACCCTGGATAGCCAAAGCAATCTTGAAAATGAAAACCAAAACAGGAGCCACCACAATCCTGGACTTCAAGCTGTATTACAAAGCTGTAATCATCAAGACAGTATGATACTGGCACAAGAACAGGCACTCAGACCAATGGAACAGAATAGAGAACCCAGAAATGGACCCACAAACATATGGCCATCTAATCTTTGACAAATGCAGAAAAGAATATTCAGTGGAATAAAGACAATCTCTTCAGCAAGTAGTGCTGGGAAAACTGGACAGCGACATGCAGAAAAATGAACCTGGACCTCTTTTTTACACCACACACAAAAATAAACTCAAAATGGATGAAATACCTCAATGTAAAACAGGAAGCCATCAAAATCCTCGAGGAGAAAGCAGCAAAAAACTCTTTGATCTTGGCCACAGCAACTTCTTACTCAAGACATCTCCAGAGGCAAAGGAAACAAAAGTAAAAATGAACCATTGGGACCTCATTAAAATAAAAAGCTTCTGCACAGCGAAGGAAACAATCAGCAAAACTGAAAGGCAACCGAAAGAATGGGAGAAGATATTTGCAAATGACATATCAGATAAACGGTTAGTATACAAAATCTATAAAGAACTTATCAAACTCAACACCCAAAACACAAATAATTCAGCGAAGAAATGGGGAAAAGATATGAATAGACACTTCTCCAAAGAAGACATCCAGATGACCAACCAACACATGAAAAAATGCTCCACATCACTCATCATCAGGAAAACACAAATCAAAACCACAATGAGACACCACCTCACACCTGTCAGAATGGCTAACATTAACAACTCAGGCAACAACAGATGTTGGGGAGGATGTGGAGAAAGAGGATCTCTTTTGCATTGTTGGTGGGAATTCAAGCTGGTGCATCCACTCTGGAAAACAGTATGGCGGTTCCTCAGATAGTTAAAAATAGGACTACCCTACCACCTAGCAATTGCACTACTAGGTGTTTATCCAAGGGATACGAGGATGCTGTTTTGAAGGGGCACATGCACCCCAATGTTTATAGCAATGTTTACTGAAAGAGCCCAAATATCCATCGATGGATGAATGGATAAAGAAGATGTGGTACATATATACAATGGAGCATTACACAGCAATCAAAAAGAATGAAATCTTGCCATTTGCAACTACGTGGATGGAACTAGAGGGTATTAGGCTA
Organism: Herpailurus yagouaroundi; assembly: GCF_014898765.1. Taxonomy (NCBI): domain Eukaryota; kingdom Metazoa; phylum Chordata; class Mammalia; order Carnivora; family Felidae; genus Herpailurus; species Herpailurus yagouaroundi. The sequence goes on along the minus strand of NW_024412447.1, from coordinate 16,322,221 downwards.
AGCGAAATTAGTCAGAGAAAGTCAAATATCATATGACTTAACTCATATGAGGACTTTTTTTTTTCAACGTTTATTTATTTTTGGGACAGAGAGAGACAGAGCATGAACGGGCAAGGGGCAGAGAGAGAGGGAGACACAGAATCGGAAACAGGCTCCAGGCTCTGAGCCATCAGCCCAGAGCCCGACGCGGGGCTCGAACTCACGGACCGCGAGATCATGACCTGGCTGAAGTCGGACGCTTAACCGAATGCACCACCCAGGCGCCCCATCATATGAGGACTTTAAGACACAGAACAGATGAACATAAGGGAAGGGAAGCAAAAATAATATGAAAACAGGGAGGGGGACAAAACATAAGAGACTCTTAAATATGGAGAACAAACCGAGGGTTACTGAAGGGGGTATGGGAGTGGGGGATGGGCTAAATGGGTAAGGGGCATCAAGTAATTTACTCCTGAAATCATTGTTGCACTACAGGCTAACTAACTAGGATATAAGTTTTTTAAAAAATGAGTTAAAAAATTAAAGAAGAAAAAAAAATGATTCACATTGTCCAGAAATTGTGATTGATAAGATGCAAGTTCACCCAATCCCTAAGAATGTGAATGAGTTGCAAGCCTTTGGTGGGGATTTTGGAGTTTTAAGGAATTTTGTTCCCTACTTGGCACAGTGTCTCAATCTCTTATACTGCCTGTTAAAGAAAGGACACGTGTAGGAATGGGGGTCAGAGTAGTGAGCCATCTTTGAGAAAACAAAAATGCTAATGAAGCAAATAGAAAATATAGGCATCTCCCATGCAGGGTTATCTTTTGAGTTAAATGAGCTTGTAACTTGAGAAGGTATGCATCAGATACTGTGGCAAAAACAAAAAAGGGAATAATGTCCCTAGGATTTTTGTCCTAGCTCTGGAAGGGAGCAAAAACACAATATACCCCATAAAGCAACAGCTCCTAGCAGTGTACACAGTGCTTCTCCAGGTAGAACCTCTCAAGAAGGAGTAATTTATAGCAAGTCAATGGGCTGAACCCAAAGTGGTTTGACTGGTCATGAACCCTGGTCATTAACCCTTTGCACTGACAGTTGGGCTGTTCTAAAGAGATTAGAATGGCAATGGGAAACTGAGGGATGTAAAATCATGAATAAACCCTTGTGTGGTCAGGATATATAGAAAGACATTTTGGTTCATCCACAAGAGCTGAGATAGTTCTCACTGCTTTTCATATCTCAGCTCATAAGGCACTGACACCCCTGCAACAAGGAAGCTGATGCCCTTAGCTTGGATGTAAGCCCTAATAACTGAATCTTAAGTAGATCAGAAGATTGGGTGTACAGAAGGAAAGATCATTGCAGTGCCTTGGTGGGATGGCATAGTGCCAAGGGTGCCAGATTGGTCTTGAATTACTGTGACTTGGTTAATGTAGTAATATCATGTCCTGTATGTTCTAAACAATGCCCAAGACTTTGCCAAAGGAGTCTGGGGCCATCCACCAAAGTTCCCAATCAGTAAGGGATTGGCAAATTGATTATACTTGCCTCCTCCCTCTGAGTGAGGGTCCTAAATATACCCTGGTTTGTATGAACACTGAGTCTGAATTAACCCAAGTTTTCCCTTGTTACCATGTAAACTAGGCTGCCATCATTAGGAGGCTTAAAAAGCTGAGCACCATGTCTGGATACCTTTATCAACTAGACAGTGATCAAGGGTCATATTTCAAAGGTCATAATATGAAAGATTGGGCAAAAGAACATTACATTTGTTGGAAGTTCCATCATTCCTATAATCTGCAAGCAGAAGGTTGGTAGAAAAAAATGGAATATTAAAGCAGCAGATTGAATTATTAACAACTGAAACCATCTTGGCTAAATGCACTAAAGTACTGTGTCAGGCTTTAATACATTTGAATTATCAACTAATATGGTCTATTGCCATAGGCATCCAATACCATAAAGGTATGGAAGCCTTGGGAACAACCATTGCCCTGGCTCTTACTGTGGATGATATGTTACTGAGAATACCTAGCTCCATCACAGCTGTAAAAGTAATTATCTACTGGAATTTGCTATGGGACATTCCACCAGGATGGGTAAGTTATGAAGCATCCCTGGTGAGGGGGAATTACTCATTCTACCCTGGATCGCATTGTCCTGCTGCAAGCTGGACCTGGTGAAACGCACTATACATGGAATGTAACATGTACCATTGAAAGAGGGAAGAAAAAAAGAGTTTTAGTCTAGCATATCCTACTGACAGTCCGTCTCTTTATGCCTGACAACTCTTTATGTCCTCCACTGGACAGCGTGTATGGTATGTACAAACACGTTAAGTTCCTAAAACTGCCAACTTTGCTCTCCTAAATGCTATGTGGGTATGTTATATTTACCACTGGTAATAGTTATTTGGCCACTGTCTTTTTCCCCTCCATTGGCCTGGAGTATATTATAGCACACGTAAATGCCTTACTAACTTTGTCCAGCAAACTTTAAATAATAGTCAACAAAGCCTGTTCTTACTGAACACTGAAATGTCTTTAATAAAAGTGGTCCTCCAAAATAAGATGGTCTTGGACATTATTACTGCTTTGCAAGAAGGCATCTGTGCCATTATCCAAAAAGAATGCTGTTGCTTCATACCTGGTGACTCTACTAATGTATAATCTTATTAATTTACACAAGAACACAAGTGAACAACCTGAGTGATGTGACTCCCAGTCTAGAAGACTTAATAAATCAATGGTTCATATCATGGGCATTTAGGTGGATAAATTCTCACTGATATGGGAAATCATTGTCTTAATCTGTGTTTTCTCTTACATGAGCCTGTGCTGTTGCTGTGTCATCTGCCTCTGATGCACCCAGCTGCCAAAAGAGCCACCTCCATGCTAATGAAACACCTTGCTGACTTCTCAGGGCATATAAGATTGTAATAGTTTGTCATGAAGGATGTATTATTGGGGAGGTCATGGAGAAGATGTGACTGCCAGCTCACATGTGAGATGGAGCCCAGCAACTGAAGACTCTTTACCCTCAGTCCCTCTCCTTGGAATATGCATTTCACTTGCCTTCTCTGCTCCCAGAGGCTGTCCCAGAGACATACATAACCTTGAGATAATGTGGTATTAAGACCATCTGGAAGGTAAATGTGACTGAACCCAGTCAGGCCCTTTATATAAACTTTTAAGATTTGGTGAGTAGGTGCTGAGATCTCTTCATTTTGCAGTCACCCTAAACTAGCCTCATATGTAAGTTCCTGTGGTTATTAAGCCTGTCAATTACCAATCTGGAGTAGGCTGGGCAAGTCTCTCCCTGCCCACCACCATGTATGGGGGCCAGTTTCCAATTACACCTGGGAAGTTCCAGAGGAGCTTGTAAACCAACAATGCTAAAATTACAAATTCTCTTGCACTGTTGGTGGGAATGCAAATTGGTGCAGCCGCTCTGGAAAGCAGTGTGGAGGTTCCTCAGAAAATTAAAAATAGACCTACCCTATGACCCAGCAATAGCACTGCTAGGAATTTATCCAAGGGACACAGGAGTACTGATGCATAGGGGCACTTGTACCCCAATGTTCATAGCAGCACTCTCAACAATAGCCAAATTATGGAAAGAGCCTAAATGTCCATCAACTGATGAATGGATAAAGAAATTGTGGTTTATATACACTATGGAATACTACGTGGCAATGAGAAAAAATGAAATATGGCCTTTTGTAGCAACGTGGATGGAACTGGAGAGTGTGATGCTAAGTGAAATAAGCCATACAGAGAAAGACAGATACCATATGGTTTCACTCTTATGTGGATCCTGAGAAACTTAACAGGAACCCATGGGGGAGGGGAAGGAAAAAAAAAAAAAAGAGGTTAGAGTGGGAGAGAGCCAAAGCATAAGAGACTGTTGAGAACTGAGAACAAACTAAGGGTTGATGGGGGGTGGGAGGGAGGAGAGGGTGGGTGATGGGTATTGAGGAGGGCACCTTTTGGGATGAGCACTGGGTGTTGTATGGAAACCAATTTGACAATAAATTTCATATATAAATAAAAAAAATTAAAATTACAAATTCTCATCCCTATTAATCTTGTCACCTGGCTTTGTTTTAGATCATATCCTTATCAATCCTTGGCATTTTACTAAGTGTTTGTTTTTAAGTGGTTTACTGTCTGTCTGTATTATTCAAGTAGGCTGGAACCTTGTCATGTTTTTTTTTTAATTTAATGGAAATATATAAGTCCTCATTGCCCAAAATAGTGCCTGGCTGACATATAATTGGCATTTGCTGAGTATTTTCTAAATGAAAGAGAACTGTTAACACCTGCATTTCTGAGCAGAAGTCAGTGTCTAGAATGGATCCCTTGGGCAGTGCTGTAAGATGCAAATGCCTTTCCTCTGGAAAGCCTAATCTTGAATGACATTGTGAGGGAACAGGAAAGTCTATTTCAGGCCTAGTGGCTTCTCAGACAGGCTTCTGCACAGGCACAGCATTATCTGGTTCTGGTGCCTCAGGTTAGAATTACACAGGTGGGTCTGGTTTGAAAGTCCTTGCCTGGATCCATGGATAGGTCTGTCAGGAAAAGGAGGCAGCCATAGAGTCCTGAGAAAGCCTGGAGAGGGTGAAATGGTGAGGGCTGCAGGATTGTGAAAGGTAACAAGGACATCCACGGATGTAAATGTAGTACAGAAGGATCCTTAGTACTATACAAAAATTATTATTCTTTCCTAATATAAGTCAATTTCATGGCAAAGAATGGAAGAAACTTCTCCCCTTAAGAAAATATCAGAGAATTACAATTATGTTACATTTTTTAAAAAGATACTCTGTTTGGGGCGCCTGGGTGGCGCAGTCGGTTAAGCGTCCGACTTCAACCAGGTCACGATCTCACGGTCCGTGAGTTCGAGCCCCGCGTCAGGCTCTGGGCTGATGGCTCAGAGCCTGGAGCCTGTTTCCGATTCTGTGTCTCCCTCTCTCTCTGCCCCTCGCCCGTTCATGCTCTGTCTCTCTGTCCCAAAAATAAATAAACGTTGAAAAAAAATTAAAAAAAAAAGATACTCTGTTTTTCACATTTGTGTTGTGTGACAATACACAGCTTTGCTTCTACTCAGGAATAGATTAAGGGAGCACACACTCTTCATGGTATTTTACCACTACAAATGCCAGAAGCTGGAGAGGCATCTATCCTAGAAGCTTCCAGAGAAACAGAGCATGGGGACTAACTAGCCTCCTAACCTTTCCATATGCTCAGAGTCAATACTAACATGCCTCCCTTACCTGTTTTCTCAGGAACCACTAAAGCTCAGGTCTTGTGGGTGCTGGATCATTAGTTCCTGATCCTCAATCCTCTCCTTGCTCTGTACATTCCTCATCTAATTCTTTATCCTTTTTTCCTTCCCTCTCAAACCCTTCAAGGTCATGTTCCTGCAGTGTGAGGCTGAGGTCCAGTGAAAACGAGGGTCAAAACTACTATTAGCTATCAGCTCATACCTGTTAAAATGGCTATTACCAAAAACAACAACAACAACAAACAAGAAATAACAAGTGCTGGCAAGGATGTAGAGAAAAGAGAACCCTTGTGCACTGTTGGTGGAAATGTAATTTGGTGTACCAATGTAAAAAAAGAGTATAGAGTTTCTTCACAAAAGTTAAAAATAAAACCATATGAGAGAGACTTGGGGAAGATGGTGGTGGATTAAAGAGACCCTAGGTTTGCCTCCATCCATGGACACAAATAGGTAACTATCAAATCATTCTCAATATCGCAGAAATCAACCTGAAGACAGACAAACTCCACAATTAAAGGGAGAGAAGAAGCCACATCAAAGAATATAGGAATTGTGGAGACCTGGTTCAAGGGAGAAATGGATCTTGGGGCTGCAGAAGGGAGGGAGACATGGTCACAGAGTAAAGTGAGAGAGAGGGGCAGGGGGGAACACACAGGGGAAGGCACAAGGAGAGAATTTCCCCAAAGCCATTGACTTAGAAACCAAGAGGAGCTGAATTTCATGAGTTCTTATAACCAGTGGAGCTTAAAGCCTGGAGTTTTAAAGGTGAGAGGGCTTAGCTGGAATACAGCCTGAAGATAGACCTGCTCTGGAGAGAATGCAGGCAAATAACTCAGGAGCAAACAGTGTGGAAACAGCAATCAGAAAAACACTTGGGCACAGAATGGGGAGACTATTCGCTCTTCTTGGAGCATGTATCTAAGAGGTAGTGTCCATGGAGACACCTCTCGAGGAAAAAAAAAAAAAAAGCTGGCTGGCTCCATTTCCCTCCCCAACCCCTCAGCATAAACACAGAGCCACCTGTTGAAAGCAGCACAGCATGGACACTGCCAAATTTGCCTACAGCAAACTCCACCCCCACCCTCCACTCTGGTGTGACTGCCTTTCTCAGTCAATCATGCCTCAGTCCCAGCACACTGGGCCTCTCCGCCAGAATACCAGCACAAACCTCTGCCCACACCATGTCTCTTGGCCATAGTGCTCTGCTTGGCCTCATTTCTAGTGGAAGTGGTATCAGGTCTCATTTAAAGAGCACCATTTAGTTTAACTCTTAGTTTAACACTTAGTTAAAACTCACCACATATGGCCAGGGACCAAACACAGCCCTCTGCAGGGAAAGAGAACTTCTGCAGATGACCGGCCTAAAGGATTGAATATCCAAAGCACAAGAGCAGAGCACACCCAAAACACACAAGAGACACTCCCTGAAATGCCAGGCCCAGGGTACTACATAACCTCCTCTTCATAAGGCCATTACTTTCAGAAGCAGGAAACATAGCTGGCTTTCCTACCACAGAGAAGAAGGCAGAGACTTGTACAAAATACCAACATGGAGGAATTTATAAAAGGATAAGACCATGGTCAGAGATCTAAGTGAAACAGATATAAGTAACATGCCTGATGGAGAATTAAACAATCATAAGGATACTCACTGGGATTGAGAAAAGAATAGAAAACATCAGGGAGGTCTTATCACAGAGATAAAAGGATTAAAAAAGAATGAATCCGAGATGAAGAGTGCAGGCTTGATGCAATGAACAACAAGCTAAAAGAAGCAGGGGAACAAATTAGTGACACAGAAGACACAAGAATGGAAATTAATGAAGTTGAACACAAGAGAGAAAGATTTATGCAACACAAGAATAGATTTAGGGAACTCAGTGACTCCATCGAATGTAATAACATTCATGTTATAGGAATGCCAGAAGAAGAGAGAGAAAGGGGGCAGAAAATTTATTTGAAGAAATAATAGCTGAAAACTTCCCTAATCTGAAGAAGGAAATAGATATCCAGATCCAAAAGACACAGAGAACCCCCATCAAAATCAACAAAAGCAGGCCAACAACAAGACAAATAGTAATTAAATTTGCAAAACATAATGATCTTAAGAAAACATCTTTAAAGTAGCAAAAGAAGTCCTTAACTTACAAAGAAAAACTGATAAGGCTAGCTGGAGACTTCTCAACAGAAACTTGGCAAGTTAAAAGGGAATGACATGATATGTTCAAAGTGCTGAATGGGAAAAATTTATAGCCAAGAATACTCTATCCAACAAGGGTATCATTCAGAATAGAGGGAAACATAAAGAGTTTCCCATGCAGACAAAAATTAAAGGCGTTTGTGACCACTAAAACAGCCCTGCAAGAACCAAATGGCCATCAACTGATAGATGGATGAAGAAGATGTGATATGTACACACACACACACACACACACACACACACACACACACACACACACTGGAATATTACTCAGCCATCAAAAAGAATGAAACCTTGCCTTTTTCAATGACATGGATGGAGCTAGAGTGCATTATGCTAAGTGAAATAAGTCAGTCTGAGAAAGACAAATGCCATATGAATTCACTCATTTGTGGTTTTTAAGAAACAAAACAAATGGGAAGCTGGGGTAGCTCAGTCAGTTAAGTGTCTGACTCTTGATTTCAGCTCAGGTCATGAGCTCACAGTTTGTGAGTTTGAGCCCCCAGTCAGGCTCTGTACTGTGACTCTCTCTCTCTCTGCCCTACCCTCACTCACTCTCTATCTCTCTCTTAAAATAAATAAAAATAAACTTTAAAATATTTTAATGTTTTGTTTTATTTTTGAGAGAGAGAGAAAGAGTATGAGTGGGGGAGGGGCAGAGAGTGAGGGAGACACAGAACATGAAGCAGGCTCCAGGTTCCATGCTATCAGCACAGAGCCCATTGTGGGGCTTGAACCCACTAACTGTGAGATCATGACCTAAGCCAAAGTTGCGCTTAACTGACTAAGGCACCCAGGCGCCCCAATAAAAATAAACTTCGTGGGGAAAAAAAACGGATGAACATAGGGGAAGGGGAAAAAAGAGGGATGCAAACCACAAGAGACTCAACTATAGAGAACAAACCGAGGGTTGATAGAGGGGAGGTGGGTGCGGGATTTGTCAAATAGGTAATGGGTATTAAAAAGGACACTTGTGATGAGCACTGGGTATTATATGTAAATGATGAATCACTAAATTCTACTCCTAAAACCAATATTACACTATATGTTAACTAACTGGAATTTAAATAAAAACTTGATACCAAAAGATAAGACAGCCCTGCAAGAAATATTAAAGGAGACTCTGAGTGGAAAAGGGAGATGAAAAGAGACAAATACAAGAGAGGGTAAGAGAAAATCTCCGGTAACAATGACGAGACAAGCAATAAAATGGCACTAAATATCTATCTATCAATAATTAACTTGACTGTAAATGGACTAAACACTCCAATCAAAAGATAAATGTCAGGGGTTCCTGGGTGGCTCTGTTGGTTTAGCGTCCGACTTTGGCTCAGGTCATGATCTCACAGTTTGTGAGTTCAAGCCCCACGTCGGGCTCTGTGCTGACAGCTCGGAGCCTGGAGCCTGCTTCAGGTTCTGTGTCTCCCTCTCTCTCTGCCCCATCCCCACTCATGCTCTGTCTCTCTCTGTCTTAAAAATAAATAAAATATTTTTTTAAAAAAGATAAATGTCAGAATGGATAAAAACAAAAACAACAAGACTCACCTACATGCTGCCTAAAATAGAATCATTTTAGACTGAAATACACCTGGAGATTGAATGTGATGAGATGGAGAAATATTTATCACACAAATAGATGTCAAAAGGGAGCCAGAGTAGTGATACTTATAGTGGACAAACTGGATTTTAAACAAAGTCTGTATCAAGAGACAAAAAGTTGGCACTATAGCATAATAAAGGGGACAATCCAACAAAAGATCTAACAATTGTAGATATTTATGAACCCAACACGGAAGTACATAAATATTAACAGATATATTCAGAACATTTCAACCTAAAACAGCAGAATACACATTCTTTTCAAGTGAACATTGGGCATTCTCCAGAATAGAACACATATTAGGTCATTAAACATGTCTCAACAAATATAAAAATATTGATATCATACCATGCATATTTTCTGATCACAACACTGTGAAACTAGAAGTCAACCACAAGAAAAAGAATGGAAAGACCACAAACACAGAGGTGAAACAACATGCTACTAAACAAAGAATGATTCCATGAAGAAATCTAAGAAGAAATTTTAAAAATACATGGAAACAAATGAAAATGAAAACACAATGATGCAAAATGTTGGAATGTAGCAAAAGCAGTCCTATGAGGGGAGTAGATAGCAATACAGGTCTACCTCAAGAAGCAAGAAAAATCTCAAATACACAACCTAACCATGTACCTAAAGGAGCTTGAAAAAGAACAATAAATAAAACCTAAAGCCAGAAGGAGGAAGGAAGTAATAAAGATTGGAGCAGAAATAAATGATATAAAAACTAAAGCCATGATAGAACAGATCAATGAAACCAGAAGTTGGTTCTTTGAAAAAAATAATAAAATTGATAAACATCTACTCAGACTTATCAAAGAGAAGAGAAAGACCCAGACAAAAAAAATCACAAATGAACAGAAGATAAGTACCAACAAACACCACAGAAATACGAATAATTATCAGAGATTATGAAAAACTATATGTCAACAAATCGGACAACCGGGAAGAAATAAATACATTCCTAGAAACATATAAACTACCAAAACTGAAACAGGAAGAAATAGAAAATTTGAATAGAAAAATAACCAGCAAACTAATTGAATCAGTAATCAAAAAGCTCTCCAAAAACGAAAGGCCAGGGCCAGAGGGCTTCAATATGAATTCTACGAAATAATTAAGAAGATTTAATACCTATTCTCAAATTATTCCAAAAAAACAGGAAAAGAAAGAAAACTTCCAAATTCATTCTCTGAGACTAGCATTAGCCTGATACCAAAACCAGATAAAGAATCCACTAAAAAAGGAAACTACAGGCCAATATTCCTGATAAACATGGAAACAAAAATTCTCAATACAATGCTAACAAACCAAATCCACCAATAGATTTTTAAAAAACATTTACGAGAGGTGCCTGGGTGGTTCAGTTGGTTAAGTGTCCTACTTCGGCTCAGGTCATGATCTCACCATTCATGAGTTCAAGCCCCACGTTGGGATCTGAGCTGATGGCTCAGAGCCTGGAGCCTGCTTCAGATTCTGTGTCTCCCTCTCTATCTGCCCCTCCCCTGCTTGCTCTCTGTCTCTCTCTCTGTCTCTCTCTCTCAAAAATAATAAACATTAATTTTTTTTAATGATAATAAAAATAAAAGTCATTCACCATGATCAAGTGGGATTTATTCTTGGGCTGGAAGGGTGGTTCAATATTTGCAAATCAATCAATGGATGTGATACACCACATGAATAAAAGAAAGGATAAGAGCCATATAATCCTTTCAATAGATGCAAAAAAAAAAGCATTCGACAAAGTACAACATCAAGTGATGATAAAACCCTCAACAAAGTAGAGGTAGAGGAGACATTCCTAAACACAGTAAAGGCTGTATACAAAAAAATCCACAGCTAGTATCCTCCTCAATGGGGAAAAAAATGAGAGATTTTGCCCTACAGTCAGGAACAAGATGGGGATATCCACTCTCACCACTGTTATTTAGCATAGTACTGGAAGTCCTTGCCACGGCACTCAAACAACAAAAAGAAATAAAAGGCATGCAAATTGGCAAGAAAGAAGTTGGAACTTTCACTACTTGCAAATGACTTGATATTCTACATAGAAAACCCAAAAGACCCCACCAAAAAATTGCTAGAACTCATACACAAATTCAGTAAAGTTTCAGGATACAAAATCATGTACAGAAATCTGTTGCATTTCTAGACACCAATAATGAAGCAGCAGAAAGAGAAAGCAAGGAATCGATTTACCATGTACAATTGCACCCCAAACAATAAGATACCTAGAAATAAACCTAACCAAAGAGGTGAAAGACCTATACTCTGAAAGCCATAAAGCACTGATGAAAGAAATTGAAGATGACACCAAGAAATGGAAAGACATTCCATGTTCAAAGATAAGAAGAATAAATATTGAGAGGAGCCAAGATGGTGGAACAGCATGGAAGTTTTTTGTGTGTCTCGTGTACTGAAATACAGCCAGACCAACACTAAACCATCCTACACACCTAGAAAACTGATTGGAGGATTAACACAACAATCTGCACAACCTGAACCACAGAATTCAGCAGGTACATGGCATGGAGAGGTGAACTTGGGGAGCGAAAAGCTGCTGAGGGAAGAGAACCGCTTTTGTGGGCGGAGAGAAGACAGACTGGGGAGGAGGGGAGAATACGGGAAAAACACTCCTCCCCAAAAGCAGCTGGAGAGAAAGTGAAAAATTGGAAACAGCTGCAGGGACTAAACTAAAAAGGGAGAAAGGAGAAAGGAGAGGGTTTAAATTCCATTAAGACTGTAAAAAAGGGGAGCACAAAGTCTGCAACTCCACAGCTTGATACCTGGCAGTGCTCTGGTGGGAAGGGTGAATCCCCAGGAGCAGAGTGAGAGGTTCTCGGGTCACACGGGGAAAAGCGGTTCCACTGGGTAGAGACTGTTGAGGCCACCTGGTCCTAGCAGACCCCAGAGAATGGCCACATTCACTGGTGCTGGAACAAGGTCTTTAAGGGTGAAGCCTGGTGCCAGATATGTGGTGATTTTCCACAATCCCTGAAATGCTGCTGCTACACTGTCTCATGAATTTTTTCTGGGGTGGGCTGGTACTTGGCTGCAGTCTCTGGTCACCAGCAGCAGGGTCCAGCAAGCATTCCTGGGTGCAGCCGACATTTGGCCATTGCTCATTTGGCCATTGCTCGGTGAGACCCTTCCACAGAGGGGCGGAACAGGTCAAAACCACAGTCCTTCAGAAGTAAGGGGCTGGGTAAAACAGCTGCATCTGAGACAACTCTGGAGAGAGGTACTGCCTGGGGCTTGGTCACGGAGAGTGAAAAGGCAAGGAGTAGATGAAAGCTGAAGACAGAGGATGGGTGGGCAATTGCTGATCAGTGAGAACACACTGGGTCGCTGGGTGGGGCCATTTTCACCACTCCCACGTATGTGCATAGGCATCTACGAGCCCAACAACAATCCACCCCAGGAGGCTAGCAGCGCCATCTAGTGGAGAGTGGAGGTGTTACACTGAGTCCCACCTAACTGGGCCAACTTCGCTCTTCAAGAACACAAGTCTCACTGTCGGCTTAGTTTATGGACTATAAAGCGCTTCATATTCTGACTTCTAGGGGAAAACAAAGTAATTTCAGTCCAACTTCAATCTGATAGCAGGTTCATCTATTCAATTTTCTTTCTTTTTTCCTTTTCTCTTTTATAATGATCTTTTTCTTGAATACAGAAAGAGAAAAAATTCATTTTTATTTTCAATTTTTATTAAAAATATTTTTCTTTAATTTTTTTACTATGTGTTTTACTTTTGTGTAAATATTTTCAAATTCTATTTTACTTCCATCATTTTATTTTGGTCTACTTCAGTGTATTCACCTTTTCAAATTTTCAAGCAATTTCCTTTTTCTTTCTTTCTTTTTTTCCTCTTTCTCATTTCTTTTCTTTTTCTTGAATGCAGAAGAGAAAAACTTCATTTTTACTTTCAGTTTCTATTACAAATATTTTTATTTAAATTTTTTACTATATTTTTGCTTTCATGTAAATTTTTCAAATTCTATTTTACTTCCATCATTTTATTTTAGTCTACTACAATGTATTCACTTTTTCAAATTTTCAAGCAATTTCCTTTTTTTCTTTATTTTTTAAATCTTTTTTCTCTTTTTCATTTCTTTTATTTTTTCTCGAATACATAAAAAGAAAAAATTCATATTTATTTTTAACTTTTATTAAAAATATTTTTGTTTAGCGGCGCCTGGGTGGCGCAGTCAGTTAAGCGTCCGACTTCAGCCAGGTCACGATCTCGCGGTCCGTGAGTTCCAGCCCCGCGTCAGGCTCTGGGCTGATGGCTCGGAGCCTGGAGCCTGTTTCGGATTCTGTGTCTCCCTCTCTCTCTGCCCCTCCCCCGTTCATGCTCTGTCTCTCTCTGTCCCAAAAATAAATAAACGTTGAAAAAAAATTTTTTTTAAATATTTTTGTTTAATATTTTCTACTATAATCTTTACTTTTGTGTACATTTTTTCAAGTACTATTTTACCCTAATCATCTCATTTTAGTCTACTTCAGTGTATTCATTTTTTCAAATTCTCAAATGATTTCATCCCCCCCCCCCCGCTTTTTTTCTCTAATCTGTCAAACCACTTTCAACATCCAGACCAAAACACACTTAGGATCTAGCAACATCTATTTGGTGTGTGTGTGTGTGTGTGTGTGTGTGTGTTTAATTTTTAATTATAATACTTTTTATTTTAATTTTTTTAATTTCAACTTTTCTACCTCATTAATTCCTTTTCTCCCTTCAAAATGACAAAAACGAAGGAATTCACCCCAAAGGAAAAATCATGAGGAAACAACAGCCAGGGACTTAATCAACACAGATACAAGCAAGATGTCTGAACCAGAATTTAGAATCACAATAATAAGAATATTAGCTGGAGTCAAAAATAAATCAGAATCCCTTTCTGCAGTGAAAAAGAAGTAAAAAATAGCCAGAATGAAATTAAAAATTCTATACTGAGCTGCAATCACGGATGGATGCAGCGGCAGCAAGATAGATGAGGCAAAACAGAGAATCAGTGATATAGAGGACAAACTTGTCGAGAATAATGAAGCAGAAAAAAAGAGGGAGATTAAAGCAAAAGAGCATGATTTAAGAATTAGAGAAATCAGTGACTCATTAAAAAGGAACAACATCAGAATCATAGGGATCCCAGAAGAGGAAGAGAGAGAAATAGGGGGAGAAGGGTTATGTGAGCAAATCATAGCAGAAAACTTTCCTAACCTGGGGAAAGATACAGACATCAAAATCCAGGAAGCACAGAGGACACCCATTAGATTCAACAAAAACTGACCATCAACAAGGCATATCATAGTCAAATTCACAAAATACTCAGGCAAGAAGAGAATCATGAAAGCAGCAAGGGAAAAAAGTCCCTAACATACAAGGGAAGACAGATCAGGTTTGCAGCAGACCTATCCACAAAAACTTGGCAGGCCAGAAAGGAGTGGCAGGATATATTCAATGTGCTGAATCAGAAAAATGTGCAGCCAAGAATTCTTTATCCAGCAAGACTGTCATTGAAAATAGAAGGAGAGATAAAAATTTCCCAGACAAACAAAAATTAAAGGAGTTTGTGACCACTTCACCAACCCTGCAAGAAATTTTAAGGGGGACTTTCTGAGGGGAGAAAAGATGAATATACATACATACATACATACATACCAAAAGCAACAAAGATTAGAAATGACCAGAGAACACTACCAGAAACTCCAACTCTACAAGCAACATAATAGCAATAAATTCATATGTTTCAGTACTCACTCTAAACGTCAATGGACTCAATGCTCCAGTCAAAAGACATAGGGTAACAGAATGGATAAGAAAACAAGATCCATCGATATACTGTTTACGAGACCCACTTTAGACCTACAGACACCTTCAGATTGAAAGTAAGGGGATGGAGAACTATCTATCATGATAATGGTCAACAAAAGAAAGCCAGAGTAGCCATGCTTATGTCAGACAATCTAGACTTTAAAATAAAGACTGTACCAAGAGATGCAGAAGGGCATTATATCATAATTAAGGGGTCTATCCACTAAGAAGACCTATCAATTGTAACCATTCATACGTCAAATGTGGGAGCAACCAAATATATAAATCAATTAATCACAAACATAAATAAACTCATTGATAGTAATACCATAATAGTAGGGGACTTAAACACCCAACTAACAGCAACAGACAGATCTTCTAAGCATAAACTCAACAAGGAAAGATGGCTTTGAATGCCACACTGGACCAGATGGACTTAACAGATATATTCAGAACATTTCATCCTAAAGCAGCAGAATATACATTCTTCTCCAGTGCACATGGAACGTTCTCCAGAATAGACCACATACTGGGACAAAAATCAGCCTTCAGCAAGTACAAAAAGACTGAGATCATACTGTGCATATTTTCAGACCACAATGCTATGAAACTCAAAATCAGCCACAAGAAAAAAATTTGGAAAGGTAACAAATACTTGGAGACTGAAGAACATCCAACTAAAGAATGACTGGGCTAACCAAGAAGTTAAAGAGGAAATTTAAAAGTATGGGAAGCCAATGAAAATGATAACACCACAACCCAAAACCTCTGGGAAGCAGCAAAGGCGGTATTAAGAGGAAAGTATATAGCAATCCAGGCCTTCCTAAAGAAGGAAGAAAGATCTCAGATACACAACCTAACCTTATGCCTCAAAGAGCTGGAAAAAGAACTGCAAATGAAACCCAAAACTAGCAGAAGACAGGAAATAATAAAGATTAGAGCAGAAATTAATGCTATTGAAGCCAAAAAACAGAACAGATCAATGAAACCAGAAGACAATTCTTTGAATGAATTAACAAAATTGATCAACAGCTAGCCAGTTTGATCAAAAACAAAAAGGAAAGGACCCAAATAAATAAAATCAAGAATGAAAGAGGACAGATCACAACCAACACACCAGAAATAAACATAATAAGAGAATATTATGAGCAATTATATGCCAATAAAATGGGCAATATGGAAGATATGGACAAATTCCTAGAAACATATACACTACCAAAACTGACACAAGAAGAAGTAGAAAATTTGAACAGACCCATAACCAGTAAGGAAGTCGAATTAGTAATCAAAAATCTCCCAAAAAACAAGAATCCTGGGCCAGATGGCTTTGCAGGCGAATTCTACCAAATATTTTTTTAATGTTTTTATTTATTTTTGAGACAGAGAGAGACAGAGCATGACCAGGGGAGGGGCAAAGAGAGACACAGAATCTGAAGTAGGATTCAGGCTCTGAGCTGTCAACACAGAGCCCAACACGGGGCTCGAACTCACAGACAGTGAGATCATGACCTGAGCTGAAGTCGGACACTTAACCGACTGAGCCACCCAGGCGCCCCATACTAAACATTAAAGAAGAGTTAACACCTATTCTCTTGAAGCTGTTCCAAAAGAGAGAAATGGAAGGAAAACTTCCAAACTCATTCTATAAAGCCAGCACTACCTTGATTCCAAACCCAGACAGAGACTCCACTAAAAGAACTATAGACCAATTTTCCTGATGAACACAGATGCAAAAATCCCCTACAAGATATGAGCCAACTGGATCCAACAATACATTAAAAAAACTATTCACCATGACTAAGTGGGATTTATACCTGGGATGCAGGGCTGGTTCAATATCCACAAAACAATTGACATGATTCATCACATCAATAAAAGAAAGGACAAGAACCATATGATCCTCTCAAGAGATGCAGAGAAAGCACTTGACAAAATACAGCATCCTTTCTTGATAAAAACCCTCAAGAAAGTAGGAATACAAGTATTATACCTCAAGATCATAAAAGCCATACATGAACAAACCAATGCTAAAACCATCCTCAATGGAAGAAAACTGACAGCTTTCCCCCTAAGGTCAGTATCAAGAGGGGATGTCCACTCTCGCCACTGTTATTCAACACATTATTGGAAGTCTTAGCCTCTGCAATCAGACAACACAAAGAAGTAAAAGGCATCCAAATTGTCCAGAAGGAGTTCAAACTTTCACTCTTTGCAGATGACATGATATTCTATATGGAAAACCCAGATGATTCCACCAAAAACCTGCTAGAACTGATTCATGAATTTAGCAAAGTTGCAGAATATAAAATCAATGCACAGAAATCGGTTGCATTCCTATACATCAACAATAAAGCAACAGAAAGAGAAGTCAAGGAATCAATCCCATTTACAATTGAACCAAAAACCATAAA
The DNA here is from genome assembly GCF_014898765.1 of Herpailurus yagouaroundi. NCBI lineage: Eukaryota > Metazoa > Chordata > Mammalia > Carnivora > Felidae > Herpailurus > Herpailurus yagouaroundi. The sequence continues at coordinate 16,304,921 of NW_024412447.1, read as the reverse complement.
ATACCTTTGGTTAGGAGAAATCTAATCAAAGGGATGAAAAATCTATACACTGAAAACTATAGAAACCTTATGAAAGAAATTGAAGAAGACACACAAAAAAGGAAAAAGATTCAATGCTCCTGGATAGGAAGAACAAATATTGTTAAAATGTCAATACTACATATTCAATGCAATCTACATATTCAATGTAATCCCTATCAAAACAACACCAGCATTTTTCACAGAGCTAGAACAAACAATCCTAAAACTTGTATGGAACCAGAAAAGACCCTGGATAGCAAAAGCAATCTTGAAAAAGAAAACCAAAACAGGAGGCACCACAATCCTGGACTTCAAGCTGTATTACAAAGCTGTAATCATCAAGACAGTATGGTACTGGCACAAGAAAACTCAGATCAACAGAACAGAATAGAGAACCCAGAAATGGACCTACAAACGTATGGCCAACTACTCTTTGACAAAGCAGGAAAGAATATCCATTGGAATAAAGACAGTCTCTTCAGCAAGTGGTGCTGGGAAAACTGGACAGTGACATGCAGAAAAATGAACCTGGACCACTTTCTTACACCATACACAAAAGTAAACTCAAAATGGATGAAAGTTCTCAATGTAAGATACGAAGCCATCAAAATCCTCGAGGAGAAAGCAGGTAAAAACTCTTTGATCTTGGCCACAGCAACTTCTTACTCAAGAAATCTCCAGAGGCAAGGGAAACAAAAGCAAAAATAAACTACTGGGACCTCATCAAAATAAAGATTCTGCACAGCGAAGGAAAGTTAGTATCCAAAATCTATAAAGAACTTACCAAACTCAACACCCAAAAAACAAATGATCCAGTGAAGTAATGGCAAAAGACACGAATAGACACTTCTCCAAAGAAGACATCCAGATGCCCAACAAACACATGAAAAATAAGATACCACCTCACACCTGTCAGAATGGCTAACATTAACAACTCAGGCAACAACAGATGTTGGCGAGGATGCAGAGAAAGAGGATCTCTTTTGCATTGTTGGTGGGAATGCAAACTGGTGCAGCCATTCTGGAAAACAGTATGGAGGTTCCTCAAAAAACTAAAAATAGAACTACCCTACAACCCAGCAATTGCACTACTAAGCATTTATCCAAGGGATACAGATGTGCTGTTTCAAAGAGACACATGCACCCCCATGTTTATAGCGGCACTATCAACAATAGCCAAAATATGGAAAGAGCTCAAATGCATCGATGGATGAATGGATAAAGAAGATGTGATATATATATCACATGTATACACACACACACACACACACACACACACACACACACACAATGGAGTATTAGTTGGCAATCAAAAAGAATGAAATCTTACCATTTGCAACTACGTGGATGGAACTGGAGGGTATTATGCTAAATGAAATTAGTCAGTCAGAGAAAGACCAGTATCATATGACTTAATTCATATGAGGACTTTAAGATACAAAACAGATGAACATAAGGGAAGGGAAGCAAAAATAATATAAAAACAGGGAGGGGGACAAAACATAAGAGACTCTTAAATATGGAGAACAAACCAAGGGTTACTGGAGGGGTTGTAGTAGGGGGGGATGGTCTAAATGGGTAAGGGGCATTCAGGAATCTACTCCTGAAATTATTGTTGCATCATATGCTAACTAATTTGGATATAAATTAAACAATAAATAAAGTTTTTAAAAATAACCGTATAATCCAGCAATATTAGTACTGGGAATTTATCCATAGGATACAGGAATACTGATTCATAGGAGCACATTGTACCCTAACATTTACGGCAGTGCTATCAACAATAGGCAAAATATGGAAAGAGCCCAAATGTCCATCAACTGATGAATGGATGAAGATGTGGTATATGTATAAATATACAATGGAATTAAAAAAGAATGAAATCTTGCCACTTGCAACATTGTGGGTGAAACTGGATGGTATCATGCTAAGCAAAGAAGTCAGTCAGAGAATGACAGATATTATATGATTTCACTTATATGTGGAATTTGAGAAACTTAAAGGAAGACCATAGGGGAAGGGAAGGAAAACTAAGTTATGAACAAAGAGGGAGGCAAACCATAAGAGACTCTTACATAGAGAGAACAAACTCAGGACAGATGATGGTGGGGGAATTGGAGGGCAAGGGAAATGGGAGATGGGCATTGAGGAGGGCACTCATTGGGATGAGTACTGGGTTTTATTAAAGGGATGAATCACAGAAATCTACTCCTGAAGCCAACACTACACTTTATTCACTATATGTAAGCTAACTTCACAATAAATTATTAAAATTTAAAAATAAATCAATAAATCAAAGACTGACACAAGAGATCAAGAAAGGCATTATATCATAATTAAGGCATCTATCAAGAAGATCTAAAATAGAAAAAAGGGGGAAAACAAGATCTAGCAACTGTAAACATTTATGTCCCAACATGGTAGAAACCCAAATATACAAATCAATTAATCACAAAAATAAAGAAATTCATTGATAATACCATCATAGTAGGGGATGTTAACATCCCACTTACAACAATGGACAGATCATCTAAGCAGAAAATCAACAAGGAAACAATGAATGACAAACTGGACCAGATGGACTTAACAGATAAATTCAGAGTATTTCATCCTAAAGCAGCAGAATACACATTTTTGTCAAGAAGGAACATGTTACATTCTACAGATTAGATCATATATGGGTCACAAATCAACGCTCAACAAGTACAAAAAGATCAAGATCACACCGTGCATATTTTCAGACCACAACACTATGAATCTTGAAGTAACCACAAGAAAAAAGTTGGAAATACCATGAGTACTTGTAAATTAAAGAGCAACCTACTAAGTAATGAATGGGTTAAGCAAAAAATTAAAGAGGAAAGTAAAAAGTACATGGAAGCCAATGAAAATGAATACACAACACTCCGAAACCTCTGGGATGTAGCAAAGACAGTCATAAGAGGGAAGTATATAGCAATCCAGGCCTTCCTAAAGAAGGAAGAAAGGCCTCAAATACACAACCCATACACCAAAAGGGCTGGAAAAACAACAGCAACTAAAGCCCAAAAACAGCAGAAGAAGGGAAATAAGAAAAATTAGAGCAGAAATCAATGATCTCAACATTTTTTAAAAAACAACAGAACAGATAGAATAGAATAGAAAATGGACCCACAACTAAATAGTCAATTAATGTTTGACAAAACAGCAAAGAATATGCAATGTATAAAAGACAGTCGCTTCAACAAGTGGTGTTGGGAAAGCTGGACAGCAACATGCAGAAAAATGAAATTGGACCACTTTCTTTCTTACACCATGCACAAAAATAAATTCTAAATTCTAAATTTGAGACAGGAAACCATCAAAATCCTAGAGGAGAACACAGGCAGTAACCTCTTTGACTGCAGCCAGAGCAACTTCTTAATACACATGTCGCCAAAGGCAAGGGAAATGAAAATAAATGTGAACTATTGGGACTTCATCAAGATAAAAGTCTTCTGCACAGTGAAGGAAACAATCACACACACACACACACACACACACACACACACACACACACACACAAAAGGCAGCCTACAGGATTGGAGAAGATATTTGCAAATGACATACCTGAAAAAAGGGTTAGTATCCAAAATCTATTAAGAACTTCTCAAACTCAACACTCAAGAAACAAATACTCCTGTTAAGAAATGGGCAGAAGAAATGAATAGACACTTTTCCAAGAAAGACATCCAGATGATGAACAAACACGTGAAAAGATACTCAACATCATTCATCATCAGGGAAATACAAATCAAAACCACAATGAGATACTACCTCACAGCTGTAAGAATGGCTAAAAGTAACAACTCAGGAAAAAAACAGATGTTGATGAGGATGTGGAGAAAGGGGAACCCTCTTGTACTGCTGGTGAGAATGCATACTGGTGCAGCCACTCTGGAGAACAGTATGGACGTTCCTTTAAAAACTAAAAATAGAACTACCCCATGATCAAGCCTCCCCTCTCCCACTTGTAAGCACGCACATGCATGTGTATTCTCTCTTTCCCAAAGTAAGTAAATAAACATTAAAAACAAAGACAGGGACACCTGGGTGGCTCAACCAGCTAAGTGTCTGCCTCTTAATTTTGGCTCAGGTCATGATCTCACAGTTTGTGAGTTTGAGCCCCACATCAGACTCTGTGCTGACAGCACAGGGCCTGCTTGGGACTCTCTCTCCCTCTCTCGCTGCCTCTCACTCTCTCAAAAAAAATAAATGTTTAAATAAAATAGAATAAAATAAAGACAAAGACATAGGGTGACAGAATGGATTTTTAAAAAAGACACATTTATATGCTGCCTAAAACAAACTTGTTTCAGACCTAAAGACACATGCATATTGAAAGTGAGGAGATGGAGAAACATTATCATGCAATGGATATGAAAAGAAAGCTGTTCTAGCAATACTTACATCAGATAAAGTGGACTTTAAACAAAGACTGCAACAAGAGACAAAAAAGGACACTATATAATCATAACACAGACAAAACAACAAGAAGATAAAACAATGGAAAATATTTATGTACATAAATATGGGAACAGCCAAATACATAAAATAGTTAATAGCAAACATAAAGGAATTAATCAATACAATAATAGTAAGGAATTTTAATACCCCACATACATCAATGGACAGATCATCCAAACAGAAAATCTAAAATGAAATAGCGGTTGTGAATGACAGATTCAACCATATTGATTTAACAGATATATTCAGAACATTTCACCTAAAACAGCAGAATACACATTCTTTTCAAGTACACAGGGAACATTCTCCAGAATAGATCACATATTAGGCCACAAAGCAAGTCTTAACAAATTCAAACAGATCACAGTCACCATGTATCTTTTCTCATCACAACACTATGAAACAAGAAGTCAACCACAGGACAAAATCTGAGAAGACCACAAATACATGGAGATTAAAAACATGCTATTAGGAGGCACCTGGGTACCCAAGTAAGTTAAGTGTCTGATTATTGATTTAGCCTCAGCTCATGATTTCACGGTTAGTGAGATCAAGTCCCATTTTGGGCTCTGTGCTGACATCATGGAGCCTGCTTGGGATTCTCTCTCTCCCTCCCTCTTTGTCTTTCCCCACTCTCAAAATAAATAAATAACTTGAAAAAGAAAAACATGCTACTAAGCAATGAATGGTTAAACCAAGAAATCAAAAGGAAAGTAAAAAAAAAAAAACATAGAGACAGATTAAAATGAAAATACAATGGTGCAAAATCTTTGGGTGGCAGCAAAAGTGGTTCTCGAAGGAAAATTTATAGTAATACAGGCCTACCTCAGGAAACATGAAAAATTTCAAATGAACAACCTAACATTACACCTGAGGGAGCTAGAAAAAGAACAAGGAAAACCTAAAAACGGTAGAAAGAAGGATTAGAGTAGAAATAGATATAAATTTATTTTCAAAGAAAAAAAGATCGATGAAACCAGGAGCTGGTTCTTTAAAAATAACCGAACTTATAAACCTGTTAGCTACACTGTGGTCCCAGCAGTGGGCTGGGGGCAGATATTGGGCCTGAATGTGGCCCTGCCCACCAACGTAAGTTACTCCAGACAGCACAGGGGAAGTGCCCTGCAGTTCGGCATCACCCCAGGGACTACCCAAAATGATGAAATGGAAGCACTCTCCTCAAAAGACATACCAGGAAGTAGCGACAGCTAATGAATTGATCAAAAAGGATTTAAGCAATATAATGGAACAAGAATTTAGAATAATAGTCATAAAATTAATCTCTGGGCTTGAAAAAGTATAGAGGACAGCAGAGAATCTATTGCTATAGAGGTCAAGGGACTAAGAAATAGTCAGGAGGAGCTAAAAATGCTATAAATGAGATGCAAAATAAAATGGAGGTGGCCATAGCATGTATTGAAGAGGCAGAGGAGAGAATAGGTGAATTAGAAGATAAAATTATGGAAAAAGAGGAAGCTGAGAAAAAGAGAGATTAAAAAATCCAGAGAATTAGAGAACCAAGTGATGCAATCAAATGGAAAAATATCCGTATAATAGGAATTCCAGAAGAGGAAGAGTGGGAGAAAGGGGCTGAAGGTGTACCTGAACAAATCATAGTTGAGAACTTCCCTGATCTGGGGAAGGAAAAAGGCATTGAAATCCAAGAGGAACAGAGCACTCCCTTCAGATGTCACTTGAATAGATCTTCTGCATGACATACCATAGTGAAACTGGCAAAATACAAGGATAAAGAGAAAATTCTGAAAGCAGCTAGGGTTAAACACGCTCTAACTGGGACGCCTGGGTGGCGCAGTCGGTTAAGCGTCCGACTTCAGCCAGGTCACGATCTCGCGGTCTGTGAGTTTGAGCCCCGCGTCGGGCTCTGGGCTGATGGCTCAGAGCCTGGAGCCTGTTTCCGATTCTGTGTCTCCCTCTCTCTCTGCCCCTCCCCCGTTCATGCTCTGTCTCTCTCTGTCCCAAAAATAAATAATAAAACAAACAAACAAACAAACAAAAAACACGCTCTAACTTACAAGGGGAAACCCATAACACTAGTGGCAGACCTATCTACTGAAACTTGCAGGCCAGAAAGGAATGTCAGGAAATCTTCAATGTGATGAACAGAAAAAATATGCAGCCAAAAATCCTTTATAGGGGAAGCCTGTCATTCAGAATACAAGGAGAGATAAACATTTTCCCAAACAAACACTGAAGGAATTCATCACCACTAAACCAGCCCTACAAGAGATCCTAAGGGGGACTCTGTGAGTGCAATGTTGCAAGGACCACAAAGTACCAGAGACACCACTACAAGCATGAAACCTACAGACATCACAATGACTCTAAACCCATATCTTTCTATAATAACACAGAATATAAATGGACTAAATACTCCAATCAAAAGACATAGGGTATCAGAATGGATAAAAAAAAAAACAAGACCCATCTATTTGCTGTCTACAAGAGACACATTTTAGACCTGAGGACACCTTCAGATTGAAAGTGAGGGGATGGAGAACTATCTATCATGCTACTGGAAGTCAAAAGAAAGCTGGAGTGGCCATACTTATATCAGACAAACTAGACTTTAAATTAAAGGCTATAACAAGAGATGAAGGAGGGAAATATATAATAATTACAGGGTCTATCCATAAGGAAGAGCTAACAATTATAAATGTCTAAATGCCGAATACGGGAGCCCACAAATATATAAAACAATTCCTCACAAACATAAGCAACCTTATTGATAAGAATGTGGTAATTGCAGTGACTTTAATACTCAACTTACAACAATGGATAGAGCATCTAGACACAGGATTAGTAAGGAAACGAGGGTCCTGAATGATACATTGGATCAGATGGACTTGACAGATATATTTAGAACTCTGCATCCCAAAGCAACACAATATACTTTCTTCTCGAGTGCACATGGAACATTCTCCAAGATAGATCACATACTGGGTCACAAAACAGCCCTTCATAAGTATAAGAATTGAGATCATACCATGCACACTTTCAGACCACAATGCTATGAAACTTGATATCAACCACAGGGAAAAGTCTGGAAAACCTCCAAAAGCATGGAGGTTAAAGAACACCCTACTAAAGAATGAGTGGATCAACAAGGCAATAGAGAAGAAATTTAAAATATATGGAAACAAATGAAAATGAAAATACAACAATCCAAACGCTTTGGGATGCAGCAGAGGCAGTCCTGAGAGGAAAATACATTGCAATCCAGGCCTATCTCAAGAAACAAGAAAAATCCCCAATACAAAATCTAACAGCACACCTAAAGGAACTAGAAGCAGAACAGCAAAGACACCCAAACCCAGCAGAAGAAGAGACATAATAAAATCAGAGCAGAAATAAACAATATAGAATCTAAAAAAACCCGTAGAACAGATCAATGAAACCACGAGTTGGTTTTTTGAAAAAATAAACAAAATTGATAAACCCCTAGCCTGGCTTCTCAAAAAGAAAAGAGAGAGGACCCAGGTAGATAAAATCACGAATTAAAATGTAATTATTACAACCAATCCCTCAGAATTATAAGCAATTATCAGGGAATACTATGAAAAATTGTATGCCAACAAAAAGACAACCTGGAAGAAATGGACGAATTCTAAACTCCCACACACTACCAAAACTCAAACGGGAAGAAATAGAAAATTTGAACAGACCCATAACTAGTAAAGAAATTGAATCAGTTATCAAAAATCTCCCAACAAATATGAGCCCTGGACCATATGGCTTTTCTGGGGAATTCTACCAGACATTTAAAGCACAGATAATACCTATCCTTCTCAAGCTGTTCCAAAAAATAGAAAGGGAAGGAAAACTTCCAGGCTTATTCTATGAAGCCAGCATTACTTTCCTTCCCAAACCAGAGACTCAGAAAAAAAAGAGAACTACAGGCCAATATCCCTGATGAATATGGATGCAAAAATTCTCAACAAGATACCAGCAAATCGAACTCAACAGCATATGAAAAGAATTATTCACCATGATCAAGTGGGATTCACTCCTGGGCTGCAGGGCTGGTTCAATATTCGCAAATGAATCAATGTGACACATCACATTATTAAAAGAAAAGATAAGAACCATATGATCCTGTCTATCGATGCAGAAAAAGCACTTGACAAAATATAGCATCTTTCTTAATAAAAACCCTCGAGAAAGTTGGGATAGAAGGAACATACTTAACCATCATAAAAATCCATTTATGAAAGCCCACAGCTAATATCATCCTCAATGGAGAAAAACTGAGAGCATTCCCCCTGAGATCAGAAGCACGACAGGGATGTCCACTCTGACCACTCTTGTTTAACATGATATTGGAAGTCCTAGCATCAGCAATCAGACAACAAAAGGAAATCAAAGACATCAAAATTGGCAAAGATGTGGTCAAACTTTCACTATTCACAGATGACATGATACTCTACATGGAAAACCCAAAGACTCCACCAAAAGTCTGCTAGAACTGATACATGAATTCACCAAAATTGCAGGGCACAAAATCAATGTACAGAAATCGGTTGCATTTTTATACACCAATAATGAAGCAACAGAAATAGAAATAAAGAAACTGATCCCATTCACAATTGCACCAAGTGTCATAAAATACCTAGGAATAAATCTAACCAAAGATGTAAAAGATCTGTATGCTGAAAACTATAGAAAGTTTATAAAGGAAATTGAAGAAGATAAAAAAAATGGAAAAACATTCTGTGCTCTTGGTTGAAAGAATAAATATTGTTAAAATGTCAATACTACCCAAAGCTATCTACACATTCAATGCAATCCCAATCAAAATTGCATCAGCATTCTTCTCGAAACTAGAATAAGCAATCGTAAAATTTGTATGGAACCACAAAAGACCCCAAAAGCCAAAGTAATATTGGAGAAGACCAAAGCGGAGGCATCACAATCCCAGACTTTAGCTTCTACTACAAAGCTGTAATCATCAAGACAGTATGGTATTGGCACAAAGACACATAGACCAATGGAATAGAATAGAGACTCCAGAAGTGGACCCACAAATGTATGGCCAATTAATCTTTGACAAGGCAAGAAAGGGTATCTAGTGGGAAAAAATCAGCCTCTTTAGCAAATGGTGCTGGGAGAACTGGACAGCAACGTGCAGAAGAATGAAACTAGACCACTTTCTTACACCATACACAAAAATAAACTCAAAATGGATTAAGGACCTGAATGTGAGATAGGAAACCATCAAAACCCTAGAGGAGAAAGCAGGAAAAAACCTCTTTGACCTCAGCCACAGCAATTTCTTACTTAACACATCTCCAAAGGCAAGGTAATTAAAAGCAAAAATGAACTATTGGGACCTCATCAAGATAAAAAGCTTCTGCACTGCAAAGGAAACAATCAACAAAACTAAACGGCAACCAATGGAATGGGGAAAGATATTTGCAATGACATATCGGACAAAGGGCTAGCATCCAAAATCTATAAAGAGCTCACCAAATTCCACACCCAAAAAACAAATAATCCAGTGAAGAAATGGGCAGAAAACATGAATAGACACTTCTCTAAAGAAGACATCCAGATGGCCAACAGACACGTGAAAAGATGCTCAATGTCACTCCTCATCAGGGAAATACAAATCAAAACCACACTCAGTACCACCTCACACCAGTCAGGGTGACTAAAATGAACAAATCAGGAGACTATAGATGCTGGCAAGGATGTGGAAAAATGGGGACCCTCTCGCACTGTTGGTGGGAATGCAAACTGGTGCAGCCATTCTGGAAAACAGTGTGGAGGTTCCTCAAAAAATTAAAAATGGACCTACCCTATGACCCAGCAATAGCACTGCTAGGAATTTACCCAAGGGATACAGGAGTACTGATGCATAGAGTCACTTGTACCCCAATGTTTATAGCAGCACTTTCAACAATAGCCAAATTATGGAAAGAGCCTAAATGTCCATCACCTGATGAACAGATAAAGAAGATGTGGTTTATATATTCAATGGAATACTACGTGGCAATGAGAAAGAATGAAATCTGGCCATTTGTGGCAACGTGAATGGAACTGGAGAGTGTTATGCTAAGTGAATTAAGTCATACAGAGAAAGACAGATACCATATGTTTTCACTCTTATGTGGATCCTGAGAAACTCAACAGAAGACCAGGGGGGAGGGGAAGGGGGGGGGAAGTTACAGAGAGGGAAGGAGGCAAACCATAAGAGACTCTTAAATACGGAGAACAAACTGAGGGTTGATGACGGGTGGAGGGGAGGGGAAAGTGGGTGATGGGCATTGAGGAGGGCACCTGTTGGGATAAGCACTGGGTGTTGTATGGAAACCAATCTTACAATTAATTATATTTAATATAAAATAAATGAATAAAAATAAAAATAAAGAGGAAAAAAATAGAACTACCCTATGATTTAGCAATTGCAGTATTGACCCAAATAATACAAAAACACTAATTCAAATGGAGACCTGCACCCCTATGTTTACAGCAGCATTATCTACAGTAACCAAGTTATGGAAACAGCCAAAGTATATATATACTTGTATATATGTACAATGGACTATTACTGAGATATAACAACGAAATCTTGTCATTTACAACAACATGGATGGAGCTAGTGAGAAAAATATGTCAATTCGAAGAAAGACAAATGCCATATGGTTTCACTCATACTTGATATTTAAGAAACAAACAACACAGGGAGGAAAAAAATGACTAACCAAGAAACAGACTCTTAATTATACAGAACTGATAGTTACCAGAAAGGAGGTGGGTGTGGGATGAGTAAAATAGGTGAAGGGGACAAAAATACAGTTATCCTGATGAGCACTGAGTAATATATAGAACTACTGAATCACTATATTGTACGCCTGAAACTAATATAGCATGGTAGATTAACTAGACTGGAATTAGAATTTAATTTTAAAAATCCTCCATGCAAGTGCAAAGGACGTTTCTGTATTTTACAAACCATTTAACTGTGCAGTCGAGAAGCCTGCCACCTAACCTTCATTCAGAAGTGGTTAATCTGCCTTTTTTAGCATGCTAAAAAGCAAATATAAAAAGAGGAAAATTATGGGATTCCATAAATACCTTCCAAGCAATGAACATGCTCCGTTTAAATCATAACCTTGTGAATGTTAGTATTTGACAGTACCTACATACTTGAAAAGTTTTCAAAGATGAAATATGTTAAATATTATAGAATGGCATTAAGAGATCAACCATGGCAATCAATTTTGATGATGGAGAACATTTTGAATCCCAATTAAGCAAGTTATCCCTGTTAAAAGAATTTCATTCTTCTCATCAGTAGACCTATATTACAAAACAGAAAATTGAATTCAATCATTAATTATATTTTGAGTCTCAGTACAAAAGGAGGGTGGGAGGGGTATGCCGGGACTGAGGAGTAGGAGGGCTTCCCTCGTCGTCTTGGGACGCAGCAGCTACAGCGCCGGGGAACCGGGCAGTACAATGTTTCCGATTGGCAGGGACTATGGGAGGGTCCTCGGCCTTCCCTTTTCTTCCCCCCACCTTCACTCCCACCCCTACCCCAACTTCCACCCCCGGTAAGCGAAATTTTGCGAGGCCTGGGGCGGAGGTCCGAGCCTCCTGGGTGAGCGCTGCCCGAGAGAAAGCCGACCGGGGCAGCGGGTGGGAGTTCCGAGTCCAGCATGTGGGAAGCGCTCTGCCTGGGGCGCCGCTGGCGCATGCGTATCGGGGAGCTTCAGCCAGCGCGACGCGGTCGCCATCGCGGGAAGGCTTCCGTTAGAGCGGGCCTGGAGCCGGCGGCTGGTCCAGCTCCAGGGACCCAGCCGCTGGGCGTCATTGGCTCAGGCTGTAAGGCCCTCATCACCCTGTCCCGCCTAGGTCAGGCCCGGCGGCGGTGGCGTCAGGGGGCGGAGCCGCCCCGAGCGCCCTTTGTGGAGGCTGGTGAGTGCGGCGTGCCGCGGGCCGGGAGGCGGGCGAGGGGGAAGGGCGGGCGGCGGCCCAAGGGTGCCCGGGTAGCGGTCGCAGTCCGCGTTCAACTCGGAGTACCTCTGCAGCGCCGTCCTCCTTCTCGGAGACCCGCGCCCCTTCTTTGATAGAAAGGCCGCCCCATCCCAAGAGTACATATTTTCCTCTGGTATCTTCTGCAGTTGTTATTTGGTGTGGGCATGGGTGGGTGTCATTTTTTGGAAAGTTTTTCCCCATCTCAAGATTATTAAAACCTTAACCTTTACTTTTTTCTAATGTTTTTAAAGGATTTTTAAAATGTCTTTTTTACATTTGTACTTATATTATGTTGGATATTAATTTGTTGTCAGGTGTTGGATAGAAATGAGCCTTTTTCCCAGTTGTCCTGCCATTATCTATTGAATCATTTTCCCACTGAATTGAAATGACACTTCTATTACATTCTGCAGGCGTGTATATACTCAGAAATGTTTCCAGACAGTTTCTTGCACTGCTCTGACAGTTTTTGCACTGTGTTTTAATGTTAAGTATGTTTTAATATGTGGCAGAGCAAACGCCCCTTAATTATGTCCTCTGACAGTAATGATCTATTTCTTTTGACGTATTTGGAATTGCGAAAAATGTAAAGGTTCAAAAATTATAATTCTCTAAGAGAAAGAATTGATCGTGGCACTTAGCGGTGCTCAATAGATAGTTATTAAACGAGGGAATGTTTGTTGAAAGTCACTGTGTTGTTGAAAATGTTTACGTTTCCTCATTGCCATCAGGATAATTTAGTTTCTTAGAAGTGCCTTCAAAGCCCTTTATGATCTTAATATTGCATAATATTTTGCCATCCACTCTTGCACATGGTGCTATAGCCATACCAAACTGTTTAAACATGACACAAAACCCTCTGGGAAAAATTCATTCATTTGATTATGTCAAAAATTTAAATTTCTGTATTCAGAAAGAACAAAGGGCTAAAAACAAGGGACATGAAAAAATGTGCAACATGTGTAGGAGACAAAGGATTAATGTCCATAATATGTAAAGAACCTCTGTAAATAGCAAAAAAAAAAAAAAAAAAAAAAGAAAAAAGAAAAGAAAGAAAGAGAAAGAAAGAAAGAAAGAAAGAAAAAGAAAGAAAGAAAGAAAGAAACAACAGAAGGAAAAAGGGAAAATGGTCAAAGGATATGCACAGGCAATTTATAGAATACAGGTAACCAAAAAACAAAACAAAACAAAATTTCTAATGCTTAACCTCATAAGTAACCCTAGAATGCAAGTGAAGACAAAGATATTTTTCACAAAATAGAATGGAAAAATATAAAAATATTGATGATAAAAGGTGTGAGGGAAATGCCCAGAAGAAGGACCCAGTTGTAAAATTGAGGAAGACACTTTGAATGGCAGTGTGACAGTACCTACCAAAATGTTAAATGAGCTCACCTGGCTCAGAAATTTCATTTTGGAATCATTCCTGCAGAAATAGTTGCACAGGTACACAGTGTGTAAAAAAGTGTGTAAAAAGAAGTTTTATTTCCATATTATTTGTAATTGTGAGAAATAAGTACGCTTAAATGTTCACTAGGGATATGCTTAAATATATTATGATAGATCCATACAATGGAATACTGTGCTGCCATAAAATAGAATAAGGTAGTTTATTTTGAAGTTAACAAACAAGGAACAATTTAGTGAATAAAGACATTTAGTGAATAAAGGATGCTAGAGAACAATGGCACATAGTGTAGTGTGCATCATATTAAGTATGGATGTGGTTATATATGTTCATAAATGCACAGAAAAGGATGTACACCAAATGACTGACAATGATTTATTTCAGAGAGGGAAATCGAATAGAGAAGAGGGATTGAAAGTCACATCTTACTCAGTATATTCCCATGTTTTGAATACTTATGGTTTCATGTAGAATGTGTAAAAAAAATTGAAACATATATTACATGTGTAAGGAAAAAACACTTGATCTTAGCCAAAAGACCAAGAAGCTATTTCTTGTGTAAGGAAAAAACAAAACAAAAGCCTCACATGAACTTAAGATCTACACAGGGGGGAAAGTGTTGTATGATGCAGAAAAGTTTTAAATTAACTTTTTTTTAAAGCAGCAAAGAATAAAAGACAAATGATAACAAGAAGACTACATTTGTTATTTATGTTATACCAAGGGAGTTGCTGTTTACTGTCTGTGTTCAGGGATCCCCAAGACTACCCTTAGGTTCAATGATTTGCTAAAATGACTCACAGAACTCAACAAAACTGTTATACTTACAGTAGCATAAGTATTACAGTGAAAAGATACACATTAAAATCAGCAACAAAAAATGCAAGTAGAGTCCAGAAGAGACCAGGTACAAGCTTCCAGTTGTCTTCTATCAATAAGAGTCATGCAGCTAGCATTTACATCCTCCCAGAAGTGACATGTAATAACATGTATGCAGTATTGCCAACCAGGAAATCTCCTCCAAATCTTGGCATCCAGAGTATTTATCGGAAGTTGTTCATGTAGGCATAGCTGACCACCTGTGCTGCTGACCTTCAGTCTCCAGTCTCTCCAGAAGGCAAGCTGATACCACATGGCCCAAGGATCCCACCATAAATCCTCTTTTGGCATGAACTTTCTGACCTGTCCCAAGGCTTCAGGTAAACAGAGACACTCTTAAAAGGCAGGGTGTTGCAAGGCTATAGATTATCTTCCAGGAACCAGTCCACGATCAAACCTTTCCTTAAAATGTACAGTCTGGGCCACCCAGACCTGCTTAGTTCATCCTTTCCTGCACTCTGTACTTTGTAATAAAGAATTCTTACAAATTAGTGGAAAAGGCAAAACGGTAGAAAAGTGGACAAATTACACAAAAGTGTAATTTATGAAAGAAGAAACATGAAAACTAAAAATGTAAAGTCTGCTTCCCATGTTATCTAAGAATTACATTCTAAAGCAGTAATTATATACTATGTATTATATTTAAAAAGAATAATGCTGATCATTCTTGGCTAATGGTCACTCTCATATATTGTTGATTAATATGAAAAATGGTACAACCTTCCTCAATAGTGTTTTGTCTTCCTTTTGATCCAGCAGTTCCACTTCTAGGAATCTATCCTGAAGAAATAATCACACAAAATTATGCCAAGACTGTATAATGTTTGCTGTCGTCTATAACAGGAAAAGAGAAATAAAGCTCCCTAAATGCCTATTAATAATTAACTTATTAAACAAGTTTTGGGTATTGCAAGCAATTGAATATACCATGACACTATTTTTTTTTAATTTTTTCCTTTTTTATTTTATTTCTTTTGTATTTTATTTTATTATTTATTTAATTCCAGTAAACTTAACATACAGTGTTATATTAGCTTCAGGTGTACAATAAGTGATTCGACAATTCTATATACTATTCAGTGCTCATCATAATAAATCTACTCTTTAATCTCCACCACCCATTTCACCATCCCTCCCCACTCACCTCATCTCTGGTAACCATCAGTTTGTTCTTTATAGTTAAGAATCTGTTTCTTGGTTTGTCTTTCTTTTTTTTTTTTCTTTTGCTTGTTTGTTTTGTTTCTTAAATACCACCTGTGAGTGAAGTCATATGGAATGTATCTTTTTCTGACTTATTTTGCTTAGCATAATACTGTCTAGCTCCATCCATGCTGTCACAAATGGCAAAATTTCATTCTTTTTTGATGGCTGATTAATATTCCATTGCATATATATGCCACATCTTTATCAATCTATCTGTAGACACAGGCTGCTGTAAACAGTGTGGCAGTAAACATAGGGGTGCATGTATCCCCTTGAATTAGTGTTTTTTTGTATTTGGGGGTAAATACCCAGTAGTGCCATTGCTGGATCATAGGGCAGTTCTAATTTTAACTTTTTCAGAAACCTCCATAATGTCTTCCACAGTGGCTGCACCAGTTTGCATTCCCAACAGTGCAAGAAGGTTCCCCTTTATCTGCATCCTAGCCAACACTTATTGTTTCATGTGCTTTTTATTTTAGCCATTCTGTCAGGTGTGAAGTGACACCTCATTCTAGTTTTGATTTGCATTTCCTTGATGATGAGTGATGTTGAATATCTTTTCATGCATCTGTTGGCCATCTGGATGTCTTCTTGGGAGAAATTTCTGTTCATTTCTTCTGCCCATCCTTAATTGGATTATTTGGGAGGTTGTGTTTTTTGTGTTTTGTTTTTTTTTTTTTTGTATTGAGTTGTTTGTATAAGTTCTTTATATATTTTGGATACTAACGCTTCATCAGATCATTTGTAAACATTTTCTCCCATTCAGTAGGTTACCTTTTAGTTTTGTTGATGTTTCCTTAGATGTGCAGAAGCTTTTTATTTTGATGTAGTCCCAATAGCTTATTTTTGCTTTTATTTCCCTTACCTTGGAAGACTTATCTAGAAAAATTTTGCTACAGCTGATGTCTGAGTGCCTGTGCCCTCTTCTGCAATTTTTATAGTTTCAGGTTTTACATTTAGGTTTTTAATCCATTTTGAATTTATATTTGCATATGGTATAAGAAGGTGGTCCAGTTTCATTCTTTTGCACATAGCTGTCCAATTTTCTCAGCACCATTTGTTGAAGAGACTGTATGACCCTAGTTTTTTTAATATTTAGATTTTTGTCTTCTGTCCTGAAGTGATGTACACAATACTGTCAATTAAAACCCAGATTTCAGAAAAGAAAATCAGACATATAATAATGAGATATGCCATATTATAATATGTGTGAGAATTAGTATAGAAAAAGCTGGGAAGTATGTATCCCCAAAAAACTGGTTATCTCTGGGTAATGATATTATAAGTGATTTTCTTTCTGCTTTTCTATGTTTACAAAAATTTTTTTTTTAATATTTGTCAGAAAATAAAATTAAGGTGTTTCCAAGGTACAGAAAAGGTGTGGAGAGAGAAATCACTCTGACTCCAGCATGAAGAAAATACTGGACTAAAGTTAAGGACCAGTCTGATGGATGCAGAAGTAGTCAAAGTGAGAGATGATAGTGGCCTGAATCAAGGTAGTGGAAGTGAAGATGGGACATTCACTACATATTTAAGGGGATAAATTTACCAGGATTTGACTTTAATTGAAGAGAGAGACTAAGGGAAAGAAAGAAAGAGAGGTCAGGAATGGCATTCAGGTTTCAGGCTTGGTGGTGCTATTCATTGAGATAGGGAATTTAACAGGAGAATAAGAACAGTGTGTAACAAACTGGTGAATGGATAAAGAAGTTGTGGTTTATATATACAATGAAATACTACTTGGCAATGAGAAAGAATGAAATATGGCCTTTTGTAGCAACATGGATGGAACTGGAGAGTGTTATGCTAAGTGAAATAAGTCATACAGAGAAAGATAACATATGTGTTCACTCTCATGTGGATCCTGAGAAATTTAACAGGAGACCGTGGGGGAGGGTAAGGAAAAAAAAAGTTAGAGAGGGAGGGAACCAAACCATAAGAGACTCTTAAAATCTGAGAATAAACTGAGGGTTGATAGGGGGTGGGAGGGAGAGGAGGTTGGGTGATGGGCATTGAGGAGGGCACCTGTTGGGATGAGCACTGGGTGTTGTATGGAAACCAATTTGACAATAAATTTCATTTTTAAATAAATAAATACTAAAAACAAAACAAAACAAAAAAAGAACAGTATGTAACATATAAATATGTCTACTATGTGGCATTTTGTTTTAAATATTTTCAAAATATTCACTTACTTAATCCTCAACAAACCCATGAGGTAGGTACTATTATAACTAGTTTTACAAATGAGGAAATTGAAACGTTGAAAGGTTGAGTAACTTATACAACCAAACTCACACAGCTAGTAAGTAGCGGAGCTAGGAATCAAACCCAATCAGTTTGGCGATAGAGTTGGTGTTCATGCATACTTCATTGCAAATATATGGCAAGAGGCTTAAGAGAGAATGAGTTTGGGACATGTTAGGTTTGAGAGATCTGAGGGACACATGCCTGGGGATGTCCAGTAAGGTGGTTGGGTAGATATGTGATTATGTAGCTCAAAAAAGATGATCAGTGAAATCATGGCAGTGGGTAAAGCTGAAGGAATCCACCTGAGAACAAATAGAAGAGAATAAACACAAGTACTAACAAATGGACCTAACTGTATTACAAGTGAATGACATAACCACACTGAAGGAAGTGGCAAAGAAAAAAATTAAATTATTTTAGAAAACACTATCTTGACTAGATACTGTATAACAAAAGACAAAGAGAACTCTACACAGATGCTGTAATTTCCAGTTAATAACTGTGTTTGTCACAGGGGTATGAGTCAATTCTGAAACTACTTTATGTATATACCAAAACTGAACAAATAAGTAAATATATTGTGGATACTAAGAGCCAACAATCTTCCTCCTTTCCTCACTGGTAACTTCTTTGTTGAAGAAAGAAGTGAGGAAAAGAGGAAGATTAAAAATGAGCCCTGAGGTATTGGATTGGAATCAGAGGTGTCATAATGAACTTGTAGCGTTTAATACATAGATGAATACAGTGTGTGTGTGTGTGTGTCCGTGTGTCCATGTGTCCTGTCTCTCCTAGAGGGCCTAGAAGCAATGATACCCCAGTAGCAGTGAGCACAGCTGATCTTTGTGCTGATCCAGCACCCAGATCTTTGTTTCTAAACACTTCTCCAATAAAAGGAACTAGGGCTCCTTGGAGAAGTTGATTTCTAGGGCTGGGCAGGGATAATACAAGAACTTGAAACATCTTACAGTGCCAAGAAGTGCTCAGAATAGGATAGAGGCTGGTCAGAATAACATAGGAGCCTCCAACTGACCAAAGCCAAAACTATTTGTGCAATAAAATAATGATAATATTGGTGCTTACAAAATATTCATGAGTTCATAGTGACATAAATAAATTAGTAAATAAATGATAAGAGATATGGAGCAGCTTTTCCTTGCAGAAAAATTTCAGTTAATAAATTAGTGGGAGGTATACCTGGGTGGCTCAGTTGCTTACGCGTCAGACTTTGGCTCAGGTCATGATCTGACAGTTCATGGGTTTAAGCCCTGTGTCAGGCGCTGGCTGACAGCGCAGAGCCTGCTTGAGATCCTGTCTCCCTGCCCCTCCACAGCTCCCTCTCCCTCACTCAGAAGTAAACATTAAAAATGTATACATAAATAAGTTAATGGGAAAGAGAGAAATAGAGAAATCACCATTAGACCAACACTATATTACTAATTGTTGCAGACAAGATAAACTGATGGATGCTAAAGTTAGTGGGTTTGAGAAGAATCAGGATATTTATATTTTCAAGTATCTCCCCAAGATATTTATCAGCTACAGAGGGAAAGATGGTTGCTGTACAGTAGAGAAGCCAGGTGAACACCACCTTAACCAAGTGATAAAGGTTAACATTATCATTAATGAAGTGTACCAACATCATAAACCCATTAATGCGATGTAAAAGATAAAAGATCACTTCTGTGTTATTCTTGCCAAAAATACTTAGCTTCATTCCAACCATGAGAAAACATCAGACAAACCCGAATTGAGGGACACTGCAAAATAACTCATCAGTACTCTTCAAAAGTATTAAGCTCAAGAAAGACAGAAAGGCTGAGGAACTTACAGATTGGAGAAGACAAAGGGAAAAAACAACTAAATTTCATGTGGGATCCTGGATCAAAGAAAAAATACTACTAGAGAAACTAGTAAATTTTGAGTAGTTTGAATTAATAGTATTGTACCAATTTAAATTCTTTGTTTTGATCATCGTACTATAGGCATATAAAATATTAACATTTGGACAAGTAGGGTGAATTGTATGTGGGAATTGTGTATTATTCTTGTAACTTTACTGTAAGTCTAAAATTGGTTCAAAATAAGTTAAAAATAAAAAATAGAAGAGGAAACAGAAGAACCCTTTCATTTACTCATTTAGCAGATACTGAGTGCCTACTATGAGCCACATACTGAAAGTATTAAAAGTGGAATAGTAAATAAGACAGAAAAGATTCCTGTCTTCATGGAGGTTAACATCACACAATGGTGAGGTATAAATAAAAATGATGACTACAAATAATTAACAATGATAAAAAGTGCTACCAAAAAAAAGGAAGGTGTAAATGAGGGACCTCACATGTCTGTGATATCAAAAATCTTCCTTGATTTAAACTGAGACCTGAAGGAAGAGTAAGTATCATCTGGAGTGGAGGAGGGGAGATACCACACAGGACACATTTAAGAACTTAAAAGCAGAGCTGTGTAGATGAAATCTCAGAAGCAAGCAGGGGAGTGGCTTGAAAGATCAGGAAACAGGTCACAGGATTTTTTATGGCTTTGTATTCCAGCCTAAGAGCTGTAGGGAGCCACTGAAGAATTTCAAATAAGGGACTGATATGATCAGATTTGTATACCTTTAAAGATTCCTTTACTTCACCTGTGGAGGGAACAAAGATAGATATTGAAAACTCCTAAGGAACAACAATATGTAAATGGTAGGCAGAGGAAAAGGGACTAGAGCATAGCTTGCTGAGAAAGACTGTGGACATAAAGCAAAACACAGCTGTTAGTAATGTCAGATATCCATCAGAGCTCAGGGAGTAATAAAGCCCATTGCATGAACAAAAGTGTTGTTGACATTCCTAACCAGAGCAATTTTAGCGGTGTGCTGATGGCAAAACAGAAGAAAGATCATAGATAATTGAAAAATAAATGGATAATGAAGAAGTAGAGACAAGTACTAACAATCCTTTGAAGAGTTGTAGCCTTGAAAAAAGAATGGATATTAGTTACAAAAGGGCATATAGCCAGTGAAAGTTTTTAATGCTGGGAGAGATCTTAAATGGTTTTAAATTATGACAGGAGGAGTCAATAAAATGAAAGATCAAGTTGCAGATCAAGGACTGAGAAGATACATGCTAGATTCAGGCCTGTAGGGAGGCTGGAGAGAATGGTTTGATCCTAGAGAAGAAATATTTTTTAAGGCAAATCCCTGGGCCAAGAATACTCCCCCAGAGATGCCATTTCATTAGGTCTGGGATTGAACCAGTAAATCTGCTTTTCAGCAGGTGCTGTGTGATTCAAGTGATCTGCAGACCACACTTTGATAAACATTGCTCTTTTTTTTTCTATTTTTCCCCTATACTAAGCCACTCCTGTCTTTTTTTTTTTTTTTTAATGTTTACTTCTTGAGAGAGAGACAGAGCATGAGCGGGGGAGGGGCACAGAGAGAGAGAGAGGGAGACACAGAATCTGAAGCAGGCTCCAGGCTCTGAGCTGTCAGCACCCAGCCCGATGTGGGGCTTGAACTCACAAGCGAGATTATGACCTGAGCCGATGTTGGACACCCAACCGACTGAGCCACCCAGGCACCCCAAGCCACCCCTGTCTTCACTTTCTTCCCCATCCAGTCTATAACATAAGGTTTCCTGGTTCATAGTCTAGCATTTTGTAAGGGAAGAAACTTCAGAACTACTATGGCACCGGAAGTGGGTGACAGAAGTAGAATGATGGCGAAAATCACTGTCATTGAAGAAGTTAACAAAATTAGAGGCTCTGATAATGGTTCTGAATTCCTGCTTGCTTAAAAATCACTTGTGAGGCACTTAAAAAATGTATAGATGCGGGACTTCATCTCAACAGTTTTTGGGTGGAACCTGGACATGTATATATATGTTAATATATACATGGTCAAGGAAGTTCGCTCAGATTTTTGGAAAAGCTTGGAGGAAAAAGGGTGTTAAGCCGGAAGTCATTCTTCATCTGAATTGATTATAATTTTAGTATTCCTTAGGCAGTCATGGGAATTCCTTACTTTCCAAGCCATCATGGTTACATATTTGAAAAAGCCTGTGGTGATACCACAGGCTTCTCTGGAAAGGACTACATGTGTATTGTATGAAAAATTACACACAGTTTGGGGATGGAGAGTGGTTGGTTTGGGGGGTTTTGTGTGTGTGTGTTTCCAATACAGGAATTAAAAGGGAAATTTTCAGAAGGGGATCAGATTAAAAAATGAAAAGGGAGAGAACAAGTACTAAGAAGAACTTCAGAGTATACTAGAAGGAACCTAGGGCTGTGAACCAGGAGACCTAGGTTCTAGAACCAGCTCTTTCACTTAGTTCTATGATCTTCAGCTTCAGAATCCTCCTTTAAACCAAAAAGCTGAGAACTAAATCAGTGCTTCCAACGTGTGTTCTCTGGAAACTTAGTCTCATCAGATGCCATAAGAAAATTCTCAAATAACTAAGTTTGCAAGCAATATATATTTGACATGCTCTTTATCCCCTTGGGTTCACACGTATGAAGGAGAAACCCTGTTCTGCCTAACTTGGTAAATGCTGTTTTTTATTATTGTGATTATTTATTATTTTGTAAGTGGTTTTGAGGTGATTGGGTTGAAACCATCAGAGCATTCTCATAGATTCTGTCTGGCTCTTCAGAGAATAGGACCCTTTTAGAGCTTTTGCTTGGTGAAATAGGACCTGTTGTTGTTGTTTTTTTAATGTTTATTTATTTTTGAGAGAGAGAGAACAGGGGAGGGGGAGAGAGAGGGAGACACAGAATCTGAAGCAGGCTCCTGGTTCTGAGCTGTCAGCACAGAGCCCGATGCTGGGCTTGAACCCACAAACCATGACATCATGACCTGAACTGAATTTTGACGCTTAACCGACTGAGCCACCCAGGCGCCCCAGGCCCTGATTCTTAAAATGCTTTTAAATTACTCCTGAAAGGTGTACCTCTTAGTCAACTGGTTGTAAAATGTTGAATTCATGCCCTATCTTGGGCAGTGATTGGCTTCCTCATCTAACAAGGCCATTCCACTGGAACTGTGATTTTCTCTTGTTAAAAAAACTTACTTCTCAGGAATGACTTCATTCTTTAATACCATCACTAGCTTTTGAGAGAAATTTTTCAGGCCAAACGTTGTAAACAGAAAAAAGAATGTTTTCTTTCATGCTTATCAGCAGATCAAGATATTTTGCTCTGTTGTTGATGTTGGTGAAAGTCTTCTGAAAATCTTTCACTAGGCACGGACCACATGTTTTCTATTCTGAGAAGAGGATGGGTAAGAACTAAAGCTAAAGTTTGTTTTTGGTTGATGGGTCTGTATATATCTGCTTTTTGTAATGTGTGAATCTGAGAAATTCTAGAAATGCTTTTTGATTGTTTTTAAAAATTCCACACCATACTGTGAAGTATGAACAGATAGTTTGTATGTTTCTTTACAGACTCTCTAGGTCACTAAGTGACTGAGACTGCTGGACTTCTTTTGTAAGACTGGTGCATCTCATTACATGTGCTACACCTGATATAGTATCTCACAAGATTCCTATCAGAAGGGAGATTTGAGTATCATAGTGAAATCTGTTCATGAAGGACTGATGCCTTTAGGGGGAAAAAGTAATAGCCGCTTGGAGGAACCCCCACATGTCAACCTTGCATGAACAAGGCAAGATTCTGAGAGTGGCTGCCCTGAGAAGTCATTCTTGTGGATAGCCATTGGCTCCTGAGGTTCTCATCAGAGATGAAGCACCTTTAATACCTGGGAGTAAGTGATTGTTTTCCATAAGGCATTGGAAAATCAGCTTTCAGGGACTGACAAGGACACTGAAGCTGTTAGTACTGGTGTATCTCCTGACTGTCCTTCTAGAAGAAAGCAAAGCTTTGATGGCATTATAACTTAAGAACTGCAAAGAGGTGTAGTAATCCTGGTGGAGGACTGAATCCACATACTCAAACAGGAAGGTGAACATTTTGAAAAATGAGAAGAGTGAAATCTCCTTTGTGTATTAGAAAAATCATCTTTAAAAATTTTCTTTTTAAGTAATCTCTTCACCCAACATGGGGTTCTAACTCACAACCCCAAGATCAAGATGGCCCAGGAAGATCAGCTTAAAGAGAGTAAAGGAGAGAAGATCTCTGGAGTTTGAGTTTGGGGATGAATGTATCCCCTTAAAAATAAGATCAGGCTCTCAACATATGTTTTCTCTATCAGCTCATATCAGTGGTTTTCATCTCCTTACTTAGAAGTCACCTGGAGACTTTAGAATTTAAAATGCTGTTGCCCAGGGTCATCGTAGACCAATTTGTATAATACTGGATTTATCCAAATCTTAGCATTTGCATTTTCAGAACACCCCCCAAGTGTGTAGCCAGGGCTGAAAATCACTGAACTTCCTTGAGCTTCCCATATGCCACAATAAGAGAAAGTCCTACACTGAATTCCTCAGTATGTTGGAAGAAAAAGAATGTCATGGTTAAGTTATCCAGCCTTTGAGCTTATGTCTTAGAGGGCTTCTCTCTAAACTGCCATCCTAACACAAAGCAAAAACTCTAAGAGTTAGTTTCAGTGTTATCACGTATTGACCAGATGCCTCTTTGCTCTTTTTCTTAGTTATGCCCTCTCAGAATGTTATACTTTCCCAAAGAGGGAACATGGAAGAGAAGGAAATGAATGATGAATCACAGATAGTCAGGTCTCAGGTAAGTTCACTTTTATTCTCCTCGGAAATGCTGTTATAGTTCTAAGAATGTGGGCACTTTTATTTTTCAGTTCTCAGTTGTGAATCCAGAGCCCTTTAGACTTTTATGGCAAATGATAATCTCTGTAAGATGTTTCCCGTTTGCCTTATATATCCTTTATAACTCTTCTCTCCTTCCAGCATTTTTACAAGATCATGGGCTCATGTCTGTTCTAGATGTTTTAAAGGAAACAAAAGAAGCCATTGACTATCTTTTAATCACCCTTTACTTAAACAGCTCACCAGACTTTAAACAACACTTGTCATTCATTCTCTCTGTAAACAATGAATGATGCCCAAGTATGACTTCTTGGAGCTAATGACATTATTAAATATACCTGAGTACATCTGCCACAAGACAGTGTTTATCAAGAATCTCTTGTATCTCTTACAAAATCTGTTTAAGCCTGTTGTTACTATTCCATAATTTAAGTATTATGTAAACTGATAAGGTGTAACTATGACAAGGAGTTGTTTCTATGAAAACTAGTTGAATGCTTTGGAAAGACCTTATAAATGCCACTTTTTTAAAATTGCTATCAAATTATGTGTGAGAAAACTGTAAAACACTGAAGTAAAATTATAAAAATCTCAGAGGATTCTACACTTGTATAATTTCCCAAGTGTCACTTGCTTGTTCCACTTTAATGAAACAAAAACTGATGTATTATGGGTATGGGCACTCAATCATTAAAATCACTCTCATAGAAGAGGCTTAGATTTGCATCAAAAGATGAGCAAATGAATATACATTTATAATTTCAAATGAAAATGTTTAAGATATCTTTTATGGATCTCAACTTTAACAGCTTTTTAGCTTAACACACCAGCTACCAGTATCAATTAATTCAGATAGGAGTGATGAAATTTGAAGTGGGGTTCATGAACAAATGGCTAAGAAAGAATTCTCAAGACTTTTTTTTGTTTTTTGGTGCAAAAAGGTGATTTTATTTAAGCACGAGGACAGGACCCGTGGGCAGAAAGAGCTGCACTGGGATTGGGAGGAGCAACTGATTATATACTTTTAAGTTTGTGGAGGGAGCAGGGTTAGATGAAGAAAAAATTAGTTTCTAAGGAATTTATGTATGGTGAAAGCAGGGTCTTACTGGACTCTGAAGACTTAGCTATTGTCAAGATAAGGTTGCTTTTAGATTGTAATGAAATGTAAACATTAATGCATTAAGGCAGCCACAAACTCCTTGAGGAATGTTACACACTACAGGTCTCTGGTATCTATCAGTGGTCTGCAAGCTGTAAGGGGATATAATTTAAACTACATTTTTCTTGTCTTTGTTTCCCTCAACAGGAGGACTTCTCTTGTCCCAAATTATATGAAATAATCATTATCTGTAGGTAGCCAATAAATTCATTGGAGGAGATTTTTACAGGTCTACACCATACAGCACTTAAAAAAGTGTAATGTTGGATGCTCCTATGAGTGTAGAATGCAACAAAACACACCAGGTACTCAGAGAAGGGATAAATCTGTTTGAGACCAGAATGATGAGGGTAGACTTCATGAAGAAGATAGAGTTTGAATTTGTGCTGATATTGGGTAGAATGTGGGGACTGAAGTAGACAGGAGCACTGCAGGCAGAAAATAAAACTTGTGCAAGAGCAGGGACAATAAGAAGACTGGCAGCTGGAGCTGAGTGTTTATTTGGTACATTAGTGCTTTGGGAATCTTTGGGTTGCAGGGAATAGATTTATTAGGTTTATTCTTAATTATAAGGCTCCCCACAGACAGGAATAGAAAGACATCAAGAACTAACGTGACATATCTGCTTCTTGGCATTCTAGCCAAAGAAGTTTGTTTTAATTTTCCAGAACCACTTATTATGTTAAGAAAGAAGATGATTCAGAAGCACCTGGGTGGCTCAGTCACTTAAGTGACAGACTCCTGATTTCAGCTCAGGTCATGATCTCATGATTCATGAGATTGAGCCCTGTGTTGGGCTCTGCGCTGTCAGGACAGCCTGCTTGGGATTCTGTCTCTGCCCCTCCCCGGCTAGCGCTCGCTTTCTGTCTCTCTGTCTCTGTCTCTGTCTCTCTCTCTCTCTCTTTCAAAATAAACTTAAAAAAGAAAAAAGAAAGATGGTTAATTCATCAAGTATTTTTTGAGCAGCTACTATGTACCAGAAATTGTGCTTGGCATCAGATATACATCAGTAAGCAAAATAGACGTTCCTAAATCCAAGTTGCTTAGAGTCTAACAGAAACGTCCACTCACTTGCAAATTGAGGTGTTTATTATACAAAATAAGAATAAGAGGCTGTGAATGTGCATTAGGGAATCAAGAAAAAACTCTCTGGGGAAGTGAAATTTAAGGTGAAATGTAAAGGTTATATAAGTGTTAAAAGAAGTAAGTGAAAAAGAGCATTTAACATCATGTGTAAAAGCTATGGGTATATTTGAGAAGTTAAAAGAAGGCCACCATTGTTGGAGTGGAGGGAGGGAGAGAATGACTTAAGATAAGCTTGGAGAAGTATACATGGCCTAAGTATGCAGGACTTGCTTATGCAAGAAAAGTTTGGGTTTTATTCTAAATGAGGTAGAAAGCCTTGGGGGAATTTAAGCAGGATAGTAACATAATAATTAATTGAATTCCACTTTAAAGATCACCCAGATGTGTGCTATATAACAAATGAATTTTTGACAGGCAAGAAAGGAAGGGGGAGAGAACCACTTAGGAAGCTACTACCACATTGTAGATGATAGAAAATAATAACTTACAACTAGGTGGAGAAGGGGCGCTTGAGTGGCTCAGTCAGTTTGTTACAGAATCAGGCTGGAACGCTGGCAGAAAAACCAAATGACACTTGGAGACCTTGGTGGATTGGAGATTTATTTAACACCGGCGGGCTCAGAGGAGACCGTTTCTCCGAAGATCTGAGCCCTGAATGCGAGCAGGAAGGGTAATTTATAGTTATCAGCCTCCATATTTGTGTGTGTGTTGGGGGAGGGAGGGTTGGTTTTCATGCTGCAGCAAACAAAGGAAGAACCCAGAGGAGGGGTCTCTAAGCTAGAGACCAGAGTTTGTTTTAGTCCAATCAGCCATCTTTGGTGTACTTTATCCACTTCTCCAACATTCCCCCTTTTGATGCCTTTTAAAAAAACTTTTAGTAGGCATCACCTTTCAGTTTTACAGGTTGGTACTCTCAGAAGGCTAAGATATGAGCAGTAGTTTGGCAAGCAACAGTGTTTTCAATAAAATGTGTCATGGCATTCAGTATACAGGGGCCAATGGATATAAGTAAAGTTATGGAGAGGAGAGGCCCCATCAGGGCAGAAAGCCAGGATGCCCAATCTGTGAGATCCCATCCTTTCCATTGATTGATATTTTCCTGTTGTCTATGTTGAATTCTGTCCTTGAGCTCCTTAGCCTTAGTTGTAACTATTCCTGACTGATTTATGAAATAGCAACATTCCTCCCCCAGAAAGATGCAATTCCCTCCTTTTTCTGAAGTGAGGAGGTTGAGGGCTTTCCTATTTTGGAGGGTCACTGCTGCCAGAGAGTTTATTTGGCTTTGTAAGGTTACCAGAGAATCTGTCACCTGTTCCATGTCTTCATACAGCTCTTGAGATAGTCTATGGTACAGTCCTACGGATGAACCTGTGCCCCTATTCCAGTCCCTATTCCTGTCTCAATTCCTGCTCCTATCAGAATGAGTAGCAGGATTACCTGTTTAGTCCAGGACTTGGGGCTAAAGGCTGTTAGGAACTGATCTTCAGTGTATATGGATATCTCTGGGGTTAGGAAGACGGAATAACATATCTGAGTCCAGTTGGCCTCTAAGCAATTGGTAGGCTGAATTAGAACATAGATAGAACAACCCAGGGGTTGAACATAGGGTTGTATTCCTCTTTAAGGTTATATTTCTTCTGTATAGAGAGTTACCATTCATACCTTCAGGGACTGTACAGATTAGATTGTCAGCATTTGTGAGACAGATCCCAGGGGCCAGGGGTCCAATTAAGACAGAAGGGTTGGTTTTGAGATTTTCAGAAGCTTCACAAGTCAAATGGATAGGAGTGGCTCAGTAAGCCCTTCTGCTGAGGGGCAAATACATCAGCAGGTTTGGGTGTGATTATCCATTTTATGGAGGACTTGTAGAGTAGTGTTAGTCCAACACTGGAGTGGGGAATTGGTAAACATCTGATTGAAGGCTGAAAGGTTCAAACCCTGGTAGGCTGCTGGGGGAATGTTCACCTTTATGGCTTATATTACCCTATCCTGGGTATCCTTTATAAGCTTTTGAAGGGCTGTGTCTTGCATACCTCCCCCGTCCGAGGTCCCTCATTGAGGAAGGTA
This sequence comes from Herpailurus yagouaroundi, assembly GCF_014898765.1. Taxonomy (NCBI): domain Eukaryota; kingdom Metazoa; phylum Chordata; class Mammalia; order Carnivora; family Felidae; genus Herpailurus; species Herpailurus yagouaroundi. The sequence continues at coordinate 16,275,640 of NW_024412447.1, read as the reverse complement.
AGGTAAGGTAGCAAGCTTCCCTCTCTGGAGGCCCTTGTTGTGACATGGGTTCCTGACATTTTGGGTTATCTCTGCGGTCCAATACTTAGTCCTTGGGGCACCGGGTGACTGACAGAGAGTGTTTCTCCCTTGTAGCAATCTTTGTGGAGGGAGGTGAAGGCACTGAACGCCCTTGACCCCTTTATTGTCACATAACAATCCTGGGAGCAAAGTGGGTAAGCAACAGTTGAGAGGGTGAGAGAGGTTATCATAATATGCAGGCAATACTTAATAATCCTCCCATCCAGAGGAGGTATGTGAGACCTAGCATGCATCTTTTGTCTCATGTCCAGCTTGTTGGTGCAGTCTCTATCAGCCCAACAGTAAGAAGTAAGATTAGGTGGCGCCTGGGTGGCTCAGTCGGTTGACCGTCCAACTTCAGCTCAGGCCATGATCTCGAAGTTCGTGAGTTCGAGCCCCACATCAGGCTCTGTGCTGGCAGCTCAGAGCCTGGAGCCAGCTTCGGATTCTGTGTCTCCTTCTCTCTCTGCCTCTCCCCCACTTGTGCTCTGTCTCAAAAATAAATAAATGTAAAAAAAATAATTTTTAAAAGATGTAAGATTAGTGCTATGACACCAGTAAGGGGCAAGGGCTGGCAGAGTTGCATCCAAACCCCTGGGCTAGGTTCACGTGTTGATTCCTCAAGCTTCTGCTGTGCACAGGACAGCCAGGGTGTGGCTGGAGCAGGGCTGGAGGTCTCAGGGGCCAGTGTCCCTTTTGAGGGTCAGTTTAAGCGGGTTGACTGGATCTGGATCACTTTGCCAAGTTGTGGGTTCTTCTGAGCTGGCTTTCTTAACTCCGTATTGATGGACCCATGGGGTAATACCTGAAACTTTAAGGGCTGTAGGAGTTGTTAGAATAACAGTATGAGGCCCAGTCCACCGTGGTTTAAGACATTCCCTCTTCCAATCTTTGACCCACACAGAGTCTCCTGGCAGAAAGGGGTGAACGAGAGTCCCTAAGGAAATTGGGGCCCTCTCTATGGTGTATCTCTGTAACTTGTTTAGGACTACCCCCAAGGTCTGGAGCTGTTCTCTTATTCCCTTGTCTCCAATCTGGTGTAGGTCTCCTGAGAGTTTTCCTAAACATGGGGAGTCACCAATATAATAACTCAAAAGGGGAGAATCCTAGTGCCCCAGGCATGCATCGGGCATGCAAGAGGGCCAGCGGTAGTAAATCTGGCCATGGGCAATTAGTCTCTTGGTGGAACTTAGCCAGGGTTTCCTTGAGGGTTCAATTCATCTGCTCTACTTTCCCTGAGCTCTGGGGTTGGTAAGCAGTGTGCAGTTTCCAGGTAATGTTAAGGGACTTTGTCAGGGTTTGTATAATGTCTGCCACAAACGCAGGTCCATTATCACTGTGTATGGTTAAGGGTAGACCAAACCGAGGCACAATCTCCCATAGAAGAGCTTTGGCCACCTTGCGACTTCATTCTATTCTGATCAGGAATGCTTCGACCCATCCCGAATATGTGCAGATGATTACAAGAAGGTACCTGAATCCTTTATTTGGTTGTATGTCAGTAAAGTCCACCTCTAAATCTTCGAAAGGGGTGGCCTCCCTCCTTTGTGTGCCAGGCGGGGGCCATGGGGCAGACCAAGCATTGTTTTTGGCACACGTTACACATCGTTCACTGACAGCTCGGCATAATGCCAGCAGCTGGCTGATATAGTAGTTCTTTTTGAGGAGGGCCTCTGGTGCAGTTTTCCCTAGGTGCGTGAGTTGGTGATTCCTTCACTAGGTGTTTTCCCATAGACAACGGGACAAAGATGTGCCCATTTGGCATGACCCACCATCCCTCTTTGCTTAATGTGCCCCCTTCTGTCAAGGCCCAACTTCTTTCCTCATTTGTGTACAGGGGCGGGGAGGCTTCCCTCTGGGGTGCAAGAGTCATAGTGTAGGGAGGAGCTTCACCTAGATCACCACAGGCGGCTGCTCTGGCTGTTTTGTTGGCCAGGCAATTTCCTTGAGATATGGGGTCATCTCCTTTCTGGTGTCCCTTACAGTGTAGGATAGCTACCTTGTCTGGGAGCCAAACAGCCTCAAGAAGCTTTAGTATTTCTTCCTTGTTTTTGATAGTTTTCCGTGCAGCTTTCCCTGCAGTAAGGAGGTCTTTTTTCTTTATAGATGGCCCCGTGTACATGCACAGTAGCAAAGGCATACTGTGTAGATGTTAACTCATTTACCTTTGCTAAGGATGAGGGCTGGGGTTTAAGGCTTACAGTTCAGCTCATTGTGCCGACCATCTTTCCAGCAAAGCCTCGGCATCCAGAACTTCACTGGTTGTGGTTACTTCATATCCTGCTCTTTGGCTGTCCTCTTGTAAATAGCTGCTCCCATTGCTGAACAGGGTGATCTCTGGGTTTGTTATAGCCTGGTCTTGGAGGTCCAGGTGGCTGGCGTAGACTTCATCCACTACTTCAGAACAGTCATGGTCATGTTCTCCCTCTTCCGTGGGAAAGAAGGTGGCCATGTTTAGTGTTCTTACTGTTTTGAGAGTGACCCTTGGGTTTTCATAGAGAAGGCCTTGGTATTATGTCAGCTGAGAATCGGAGAGGAAATGATATCCTTGGGTACTCATGAGGGACATGACCAAGTGTGGGACCTTAACATTAAGTGTTTGTCCCAGTGTGAGTTTGTCTGCCTCCTTGATGAGCAGGACTGTGGCTGCCAGCGCTCTGAGGCACAGTGGCCATCCTGCAGCCACAGGATCAAGTTTTGTTTGACAGTTAGGCCACTGGCCATTGCCAAGGCCCCATGCTCTGAGTGAGCACTCCAAGGGCTATTTTGTCCTTTTCATGTACGAAGAGGTTAAAGGGCTTTTCTGTGTCGGGCAAGCCCAGGGCTGGGGCTCGTCCCAGAGCCAACTTTATTTCTGTGAAAGCGGCCCTTGCCTCATCAGTTCATGTGAGGGGCTCCCAGTCTGGCCCTCCCAACAGGTCATAGAGGGGCCTCGCTATGGTTGAGAATCCAGGGATCCAAATGCGACAGAACCCTGCAGCCCCTAAAAATTCACACAAGCCTCATTTTGTTTGGGGCTGTGGCAGTGTGGTGATAACCTTCTTCCTTTCCAGTCCTAGTTTTCTTTTTCCTTTTGTGAGGAGGAAGCCTAAGTATTGGACCTGCTGCTGGCAAATCTGTGCCTTTTTATAAGAGGCCCGGTTCCCCCAGTAGGATAGGAGCTGCAGGAGGGCCTTGGTACCTTTCATACAGCCTTCTTGGGTGTCGCTGGCAAGGAGGAGGTCACCTACATATTGGAGGAGGACACACCCTCTGGTTTCCCTTGGAAAGCTGGTGAGGTCTGCAGCTAATGCTTCCCCCAAAAAAGTGGGTGAGTTCTTGAAGCCTTGGGGAAGTCATATCCAGGTCAGCTGCATCTGGCACCCTGTAACGGGCTCAGTCCATTCAAAGGCAAACAGTGGTTGACTTTGAGGAGCCAGGCAGAGGCAGAAGAAAGCATCCTTTAGGTTGAGGCATGTAAACCATCTGGCTGACCCTGGAATTTGGCTGAGGAGAGTACATGGGTTCAGAACCACTGGGTGTAAGGAAACAGTCACTTTGTTAATGGCCCTCAAATCCTGTACTGGTCTGTATCCTCCTCCTGGCTTCTTGACTGGCAAGAGCGGGGTATTCCAAGCTGATTGACACTCAATTGGAATACCTTCCTCTCTGAGCTTGGTCAGGTGTTCTTGTGTACCCATTCTAGCCTCGAGTGGAAGGGGTTCTGCCTTTGTCTCTGAGGTTGGGCTCCAGGGATCAGGTCAACAATGATGGGGGCCTGACTCCAAGCTAGTCCAAGTGCATTATCTTCAGCCCATACAGAGGGGAATGTAAGCCTGAATTCTGAGGGGTTACAGGGTAGGGCTTGGGCACAGAATAGTCTCCATTCTTCTTCCCTTGGCAGGGTAATCACCAAGACCAGGGTTTCCTTCTGCCTTGGGTTTAATTGGAGGCTAGTGTGTCCAGTGGGTTCAAAAGTTATCTGGCCCCAAGTTTGGAGAGCAGATCTTGGCCCAGGAGAGGAATCAGGCAGTCAGGTAAGTAGAGGAACTCATGCCAGACCTTGTGACCCCCAAGTTCACATTGTTGAGCTTGACAGAAGAGCTCTTGTATCACCCATGTCCCAGTAGCTCCAAGTATGGTTGCTGTCTTTTGGCTGAAAGGGGCTACCGGGGAAGTAACAACCAAGTGTTTAGTCCCAGTGTCAACCATGAAAGTTATTGTTCAGCTGCCTACTTTCATTTCAACCGTGGGCTCATGGGGCCAAAAGAGAAACAGACCGGTCCCCCTCAGTCTGATTTTATCCTGGCCAGACCAATGAGGTCCTCGCCTCGAGGTTCCTCCCAATATCAGCTGGGTTTTGAGGGCCCCTTCCAATTCGGACATTCATTCTACCAGTGTCCCTTCTCTTTGCAGTATGCACGTTGGTCCTTTGCTAAGGGGACTCTGGGCTTCCCCCTTTTTGGTGGTTGGGGTCTTCCCATCTTTGCAGTGTCTATTTCTTTCAGTGCTGCTGCAAGAAAGGTGGCCTTCTTTTTAGTCTTCTCTCCACTTCTCTTTCGGCTGCAACTTCTCTGTTCCTGAAAACTTTATTGGTGACCTCTATCAGCTGAGTGATATTCACCCCAGCAAAGCCCTCCAACTTCTGGAGTATTCTTCTGATATCTGGGGAAGCCTGTGCCACAAAAGAGGTATTTACCATTTGATGACTTTCTGGTGCCTGGGAGTCAAACGGAGTGTATACACGGTATGCCTCACATAGTCTTTCATAGTAGTGTCTGGGAGACTCCCCAGGCTGCTGTGTGACTGACAATATTTTAGTCATGTTCATGGGATTTTTGGCTCCAGTTCAGATTCCCCGAAGGAGGGCTTCCTGGTATTGTCAGATGTGGGCTTGTCCTCCTTCTGTGGTGAAATCCCATGTTGGGCAGGAGCTTGAGCCCAGACAGCAGGGTCATTGATCCCCAGAGGTGCGTGATCTTCTAGGTACTGTCATGTTTCTCTCATTCTTCTTCTTTCTTCTGTATTAAACAGAGTACAGAGTAACTGTTGACAATCTTCCCAAGTCAGTTAGTGGGTCTGGAAGAGGGACTCCATCAAGTCAACCATTGCTTGTGGCTTTTCAGAGTATGATGGAGTGTTATGTTTCCAATTGAGGAGGTTGGTTGTAGAGAAAGATTGATAATAATACATCATGGAACAGCTGGGCTGGACTATTCTGTCCTCATTCTGTCTTTCAGGCTCTTTCGTCTCCCTTACAGGCGTTTGGAGAGTGTTAGGTCTGGGTCTGGGGCGCAGTCTGGCTGCTGGCCCTTGTAGGGAGGGTTCTCTGGGTCTGGGAGGGGAGGAGGGATGGGTGGCAGCAGCAGCGGAGGAGGAGAGACAGATGGGGGGCGGGGAGTTTCAAGCTCAGGGGAAGGGGGGAGGGAGCCCAGTGAGTCATAAGGTGGTGGAAAGATGGGATCTTCCTCTGGGTCTCCTGCAAACACTAAAGGAGTGGTGGATTGCTTCTTTGGCTCCCTGGGTGAGTCTTTGGATAAAACAGCTCAAACCTTTGCCTGGCTCTGCTTGCTATGGATGAATTGCACCCAAGGCAGAGGATTTCAGGCAATTTCAAGCCAGGAGTTGATGTATGGAAACTGATCAGGGTGACCTGGGTTCCCAGTGACTATCAGCCAAACCTGCTGCACTATTTGAGCATCTAATATCCCTTCCAGGGGCCATCCTACATTGAATATGGGCCATTCTAGTTCACAAAAGGTCCTTAACTTCCAAGGTGTCATTTTGACCCCATAATCACCTGAAAATCCCTTTTTAAAATTTTTGAGCATGACCTCTAAAATCATAGGCTTACTCTATTTTGACCCCATTATTAATTCCCCTCTCGTGTTCGGTGTTGCAGAGACAGACAAAGGGAGGGTATCCCCTCAGATGAGAGGACCAATCAGATACTCCACTGGTCGCGTTCCCAAGGGAAACTTTAGGTGAGGCTTGGCTGTAGTGGACTCAGCTTTGTGACTTGCAATTGGAGTCTATTCTGATGCCGCCCTGGACTGTATGCTTTCACCACGATACAGGAGAGCCCACTCAGACTCCGTAGACTTTTGGGGACCTTAAGGGTGCCTGTCCATGGAGCTACAAACTCAAACTTGACTGGCAAGCCTGGCCAAGCCGCACATTCACACACACACACACACACACACACACACACACACACACCAGAGGCTATTACATTCCCTCCTGCAAAATTTTCTACCCATGAGAGTGCTAAAGTCTCTGGGGAGTGATCAGGTCCCCCATCCACCCTTTTGGATGGGCCTGACTACTTTGGGGCCCCAGCCTTACTGGTTCCGACGTCGGGTCCAGGTCCTCACCTACCAGCCTCTTTGAGTCCGGTGGGAATGATGGAACGGGGCCAGCCTGAGGCGACCAAATAGGAGACTGCCAAAATTCAGGCAGGGCGCGCCTTCTTTGTGATTCCTCGCTCTGTCACCGCCTTACCGTTCTTCCAAACCGGTGGCAACAATGGGACAGCACGGTTGGGTTTCCTGGTCAGGCAACCAAATATGTTACAGAACCAAGCTGGAATACTGGCAGAAAAAACAAGTGGCACTTGGAGATCTTGGTGGTTCAGAGATTTATTTAACACCAGCGGGCTCAGAGGAGACTTTCTCCAAAGATCTGAGCCTGAATGCAAGTGGGAAGGGTAATTTATAGTTGTCAGCTTCCATATCTGTGGAGGTTTTCATGCTCACAGCAAACAGGGCAAAAAGAACCCAGAAGAGGGGTCTCTAAGCTAGAGACCAGAGCTTGTTTTAGTCCCGTCGGCCATCTTTAGTGCAGCACTTTATTCATTTCTCCAACAATAAGACTTCTGATTTTAATAAAAACAGAGCAAGGACCCTTACTCGGGGCTCTTGTCTCCTCAGAACATTAGCCTCTCTCGCGTTTTAATTCTGCGACCTGCTCTCTTACTGAACAAGAGAGAACTCTAGACCCAGGATCTATGACACTCAAGCACCATGATTGTCACATAAGGAAGCACTGAATATTTTTTGAAAAATAGAAATTTGTGGGGCACCTGGGTGGCTTAGTCAGTTAAGTGTCCAACTCTTGGTTTCAGCTCAGGTCATGATCTCACAGTTCATGAGTTAGAACCCTGTGTCAGACTCTGCTCTGACAATGTGGAGCCTGCTTGGGATTCTCTCTCTCTCTCTCTCTCTCTCTCTCTCTCTCTCTCTCTCTCTCTTTCTCTCTGTCAAAATAATTAAGTAAACTTTAAAAAAGAAAGAAAGAAAAATAGAAATTTTCATATGATGAAGATTGTTATCTCAAACCAGTGATGAAAAGATAGTTTATTCAATAATTGATGTTGGCATTTCTGGAGAGCCATCTGGAAAAAGGTAAAGTTGAATCCATACCTCATACTTTACATCAAAATAGTCTGCAAACAAAACAGGTGAACATGGGAGGGGCATGTGGGAAGAGAGAGACAAACCATAAAACAGACTCTTAACTATAGAGAACAAACTGAGAGTTGCTGGAGGGGAGGTAGGTGGGAGGATGACGGGTGATGGGTGATGAAGGGTGATGGGTGTTAAAGAGGGCACTTGTGATGAGCACTGGGTATTCTATGTAAGTGATGAATCACTAAATCCTACATGTGAAACTAATATTACAGTGTATGTTAACTATTTGGAATTTAAAACTTGGAAGAACAAAAAGAGTAGTCTTCAAATGGGTCAAAGATTTAAATATGAAAAATTAAGCCTAAAAGTATTACAAGAAAAAATGGAAGTTGTAACACCAGACACCATAAAATAGCTAGAAGAAAAAAAAGATGGTAAGCTCCTTGACATTGGTCTTAGTGATATTTTTTGGGATCTGACTCCAGAAACAATGGCTACAAAAGCAAAAATAAACAAATGGGACTACATCAAACTAAAAGGATTCTGCACAGTGAAAGAAACCATCAACAAAATTAAAAAGGTACATATTAAGGCACTTGGGTGGCTTGGCAAGTTGAGCATCTGACCTTAGCTCAGGTCTTGATCTCACGGGTGAGTTCAAGTCCCCATCTGGCTCCCTGCTGTCAGAGCAGAGACCGTTTCAGATCCTCTGTCCCCCTGTCTCTCTGAACCTCCCCACTTGCTTTCTCTTCTCAAAAATAAATAAATATTTTTTAAAAATAAAATAAAACAAAATAAGAAGGAACCTACTGAATGGGAGAAGATATTTGCAAATAACATATCAGGTAATGGGTTAATATCCAGAACATATAAAGAACTCATACAGCTCAGTAACAGAAAAACAAGCAACCTGATTTTAAAAATGGACAGACGATCTGAATAGACATTTTTCCAAAGAAGACATACAGAAAGCCAATAGGCACATGAAAAGATGCTCGACATCACTAATTATCAGGGAAATGCAAACCAAAATCACAATGAGATATCACCTCACACCTGTCAGATTGACTATTCTCAGAAAGACAAAAACTAACAAGTGTTGGCAAGGCTGTGGAGAAAAGGGAACCCTTGTGTACTGTTGGTGGGAATTGAAATTAGTGCAGCTACTGTGGAAAACAGTATGGAAGTTCCTCAAAAATTAAAAATAAGAGCACCTGGATGGCTCAGGCAGTTAAGTGTCCAATTCTTGATTTCAGCTCAGGTCATGATCTTGCAGTTCATGAGATCAAGCCCCACATTGAGCTATATGCTAACAGCACAGAGGCTGCTTGGAATTCTCTCTCCCTCTCTCTCTGCCCCTCCCTGGTTCATGCATGTGATCTCCCCCTCCCTCTGTCCTTTCCTCCATCTCTCTCTCTCTCTCTCTCTCTCTCTCTCTCTCTCTCTCTCAAAATAAATAAATAAACTCTTAAAAAAATTAAAAATAGAGCTACCATACAACCCAGCAGTTCCACCTCTGGGTATCTATATGAAGAAAACAAAAACACAAAGTCAAAAGGATATATGCACCCCTATGTTCTTTGCAGCATTGTTTGTAATAACCAAATTATGGAATCAACCTAAATGTCCCATCAATGGATAAAGAAGATGTAGGGGGCTCCTGGGTGGCTCAGTCAGTTGAGCGTTAGACTCTGGCTCAGGTCATGATCTCACAGTTCATGGGTTGGGCCCCTGCATCAGGCTCTGTGCTGACAGCTCAGAGCCTGGAGCCTGCTTCAGATTCTGTGTCTCCCTCTCTCTCTGTCTCTCCCCTGCTTGCACTCTGTGTCTCCCTGTCTCTCAAAAATTAATAAACATTTTTAAAAAGATGTAATGTGTGTGTGTATGTATGTGTGTGTGTGTGTGTGTGTGTGTGTGCACAAGGGAATACTAGTCAGCCATAAAAAAAATGCAGTCTTGCCATTTGTGACAACATAGATGGACTTCAGGAGTATTATGCTAAATGAAATGAGTCCAAGAAAGATAAATATTACATGACTTCACTTATATCTGGAATCTAAAAAACAAAACAAATGAACAAGCAAAAAAAAAAACCCCAAAACTCATAGATACAGAGAACAGATTGGTGGTTGCCAGAGGGGAGGGGAGTTGGGAGGTGGGCAAAAAGAGTGAAGGAGATAAAGAAATACAAGCTTTGAGTTTCGAAATAAGTCATGGGGATGTAATGTACAGTGGGGGGATTTTAGTCAATAATATTATATTACAAATTTGAAAGTTGCTAAGAAAGCAAAACTCATCACAAGAAAAAAAAAGTGTGGTAACTTTGTATGGTGACAGATGATAAATAGACTTAATGTGGTGATCATTTTGCAATGTATACAAATGTCAACTCATTATGTTGTATACCTGAAACTGACATAATGTATCTCAATTATACATCAATTTAAAAAATGGGAGAATTCCTTCACTGAGGAAAGGTTTTATAATTACTGGGAATCCAGAAACCATAAAAGAAAAGATTGATGGACTCAACTCCTTAAAAATACCCAAAAAGTCTGCATGATAAGAAAACTATAAGCAAAGTAAAAAGACATTGTCAAATGATGAAAAACATTTTGCCACTCAAATTAACAGTGGGCTAATTTTTGAAATATATAAAACACTTCTCTAAATCAATAAGAGATTATGAATCCAATAAAAAATGTACAAATAACATAAAAAGACAATTCACAGGAAAGAAAATTCAGGTAGATCCTAAAGAAAATGTCAAATATACTCGTAACAAGAGAAAGTTTAAATTAAAACTAGAGAAGCTTAAAAAAAATAATAAAACTAGAGAAGCTTGATATTTTATCACCAAGCTTCATATGTGCCATGAGTTTGATATTTCCACAAGCTGGTCACATAATCTCTTGGCAAAGCTTTGGGGAAACAGGCACTCTCTTACATTGCTGGTATAAGTGTGTGGCAACTTGCCTTTTCAGAAAAGTGGCCAAAACATCTCCCATCAGAAACACTTCCTTTACAGTGTGACTTTGATACTCATTGCATCAAGAGACATTGAGGTGTGTATTCCCTCCAATGACTCTGGGCAGGTCTGTGACCAGTGGAAGTAAAGCTTTGTGACTTCAAAGGCAAGTCAAAAAGCAATAAGTCTTCCACCTCATTCTCTTGGGATGCTTGCTCTAAATCCAGCTACCTTGCCATTAAGAGCACCAGACAGTCCTTGGAGAAGCCCACCTGAAAAGGAAACAACATCCTCAAAGAAGAAATAATGGGCAATGTTGTCACCTTCATAATAAGGAAAATAGGAAATATACTTAATGAACCCAATGATCTATCTAAGGAGATTTTCACGTAGAAAATTGAAATCCCTGATTGCTTTAGCTTCTGGCTACCTAAAGTAAAATGTAAAAGGAAAAATATAGGCTAAAAAAAGGTCTGTTAAATATAAAGAAACCGAGAGTTACTGGATTTGAAAATGAAACTTTCCCATTCACACCTCTCAACATGTGCACAGTTCAGCTACATTTTAGAACTACAATGAACGGCTATTTACTTGAATGGGGATACCTCCAGTGATTATTTCTGTGCCTTTCCTACCACTGTAAATTGGGGGTGGGGGGAGGAGTTCAGGATGGGACCAAATAACTACTTCTTTAGTTCACAGGTCATTAGTATAGACAGAAATCATTCAAGGAACCAAACATGAGGAACTACACTCTAAGATCCTTATCTGTATGTGGACCTAATTTAGATGACAAGATCCTGGACTTCAAACTGATGCCATAATGGAATGAAACTTGGGGGCTTAGGAGAAGACGGGTATATTTTGCATGTGGGAGGAATGTGAATTTTTATATTCTAGAAGATATACTGTGGCAGAGAGTATTTCCACAAATGGCATAATCTCTCCCATCCCACAGACTCCTCTTATAATGTGACTTGAAAACTCTTTCCATCTGAGCTTGGGTGGCTTAGTTAAGCATCCAATTCCTGATTTCAGCTCGGGTCATGATCTCACAGCTGTGAGATTGAGCCCCACATAGGGCTCTGTACGGAGTGTGGAGCCTGCTTAAGATTCTTTCTCTCCCCTCCCTCTGCCTCTCTCTCTCTCTCTCCAAAAAAAATTTTAAAAAAATAAAAAAGAAAGAAAGAGGAAGAAAGAAAGAAAGAAAGAAAGAAAGAAAGAAAAGGAAGAAAAGAATGAAAGGAAAGAAAGAAAGAAAGAAAGAAAGAAAGAAAGAAAGAAAGAAGAAAGAGAACAAAAGAAAGAAAGAAAGAGAAAGAAAGAGAAAGAAAGAAATGAAGAAAGAAAGAAAAACTTTCCATTAAGAGGTAAGGGTCTGTATCTTCCCCTTGGATCTGGGCAGTTTCATAGGCTTGTGACTATAGTGGAAGTGAACAATGTGACTGCTGAAGCTTGGTCATAAAAGGTGGTCCTTTTGGGAATTTTACACTCAGGATCCAACTACTATCCCATGAAGAAGTCAGAAGCACCCTGTTGAGAGACCCATGCAGAGAGAAACTGAGACCCCTGTCTGAGCACTGACAGCCAACTTGTCAGCCATATGAGCAAGCCATCTTACAAGTGATTCCTACAGCCCAAAGTTGAGCCATCCCAGCTGAAACCAAATGGGACAAAGATGAGCTAATCTCGTTGAGTCTTGCCCATGTTTCAGATTTTGTAAACAAAATAAATGATTGTTCTTTTGAGCTACTAAACTTTGGAGTAGTTTGTTATGCAACAATAGATTGTTATAGCATGTAAATTGATAGAACCCTTATAAAAGATCAGTTTGGCAATATATATCAGAATTACAGATTCATGTATTCTTTTACTAGATATCCTATTTTGAGAAATTGATTCTTCAGACAGACTTGTTCACAGTTGCAAAATAATATACATACAAGATAATTCATTGCAGCATTATTTATAATGGCAAGAGTAGAAAATAACTAAAGTGTTTTTAATACACTAGTTAAATAAATTGTGCAACATTCACACAAGAGAGATCCATGTAGCCATGAAAAAGAATGAGATAGATAACCATGAACTGATGTGGAGGAATTTCCAGGATAAACTGTTCAGTGAAAAAATCAAAATACAAGAGTATCTATAGTGCACTATTTTTTGTGTAAGAAAGAAGAGGAAATAAAAACATACATATATGTATATTTGCTCATTTGAGAAAAAAGGAACACCAGGTTGAAATTTAGTCTGAGATTGGTTGCCAATAGGGCTTGAATGAGAATGGGTGAAAAAGAAAGAGGGAATGGCAGGAAGAGGGAGAGAGTTTGCAGGGAGGGCCTACAATCGAATACAAGCAGAAACAAATGAACTAAACTGTATTTCAAATTACTGACATAACCACACTTAAGGAATCAGGCAGGAAAAGGAATTAACCTTTAAACCTAAATTGTTGGACTCTACTCAGAGACTAAAAGCAAAAGCAACTGCAAATACAGAGCTCTAAGTTGTAGGTTTCTTTTGTGCAGAGGCATGAGTTAGCATGAAAAGAGATGATAAATAAACTCTGCCATGTTGGATTGGAATTAGAGGTATCAGTGTAATCTCATAATATATACAGCTAAGTATAGAAATGGTTATGGAGTTGTATTTGTGTTCATGTATACATACATCATTATATACATACCTCTATTTCCCAGGTACAACCACTTAGAAGGCCTAAAACCAGTAACATTCCAGTAGCATTGAACACACCTAGGGTCCACATCTTGGATTTTATTTTTTTATTTTATTTTTTTCACTTTTTTTTTATTTATATATGAAATTTATTGTCAAATTGGTTTCCATACACACCCAGTGCCCATCCCAAAAGGTGCCCTCCTCAATACCCATCACCCACCCTCTCCTCCCTCCCACCCCCCATCAACCCTTAGTTTGTTCTCAGTTCTCAACAGTCTCTTATGCTTTGGCTCTCTCCCACTCTAACCTCTTTTTTTTTTTTCCTTCCCCTCCCCCATGGGTTCCTGTTAAGTTTCTCAGGATCCACATAAGAGTGAAACCATATGGTATCTGTCTTTCTCTGTATGGCTTATTTCACTTAGCATCACACTCTCCAGTTCCATCCACATTGCTACAAAAGGCCATATTTCATTT
>NW_024412447.1:16196398-16252068 GCF_014898765.1 Herpailurus yagouaroundi | reverse complement strand
AAGCCATCTGGTCCTGGACTCTTATTTGTTGGGAGATTTTTGATAACCGATTCAATTTCTTCACTGGTGATGGGTCTGTTCAAGCTTTCTATTTCCTCCTGATTGAGTTTTGGAAGAGTGTGGGTGTTCAGGAATTTGTCCATTTCTTCCAGGTTGTCCAATTTGTTGCCATATAATTTTTCATAGTATTCCCTGATAATTGTTTGTATCTCTGAGGGATTGGTTGTAATAATTCCATTTTCATTCATGATTTTATCTATTTGGGTCATCTCCCGTTTCTTTTTGAGAAGCCTGGCTAGAGGTTTGTCAATTTTGTTTATTTTTTCAAAAAACCAACTCTTGGCTTCGTTGATCTGCTCTACAGTTTTTTTAGATTCTATATTGTTTATTTCTGCTCTGATCTTTATTATTTCTCTTCTTCTGCTGGGTTTAGGCTGCCTTTGCTGTTCTGCTTCTATTTCCTTTAGGTGTGCTGTTAGATTTTGTATTTGGGATTTTTCTTGTTTCTTGAGATAGGCCTGGATTGCAATGTATTTTCCTCTCAGGACTGCCTTCGCTGCGTCCCAAAGCATTTGGATTGTTGTATTTTCATTTTCGTTTGTTTCCATATATTTTTTAATTTCTTCTCGAATTGCCTGGTTGACCCACTCATTCGTTAGTAGGGTGTTCTTTAACCTCCATGCTTTTGGAGGTTTTCCAGACTTTTTTCTGTGGTTGATTTCAAGCCTGATAGCATTGTGGTCTGAAAGTATGCATGGTATGATTTCAATTCTTGTAAACTTATGAAGGGCTGTTTTGTGACCCAGTATATGATCTATCTTGGAGAATGTTCCATGTGCACTCGAGAAGAAAGTATATTCTGTTGCTTTGGGATGCAGAGTTCTAAATAGATCTGTCAAGTCCATCTGATCCAATGTCTCATTCAGGGCCCTTGTTTCTTTATTGACCGTGTGTCTAGATGATCTATCCATTTCTGTAAGTGGGGTGTTAAAGTCCCCTGCAATGACCACATTCTTATCAACAAGGTTGCTTGTGTTTATGAGTAATTGTTTTATATATTTGGGCGCTCCGGTATTCGGCGCATAGACATTTGTAATTGTTAGCTCTTCCTGATGGATAGACCCTGTCACTATTATATAATGTCCTTCTTCATCTCTTGTTACAGCCTTTAATTTAAAGTCTAGTTTGTCTGATATAAGTATGGCTACTCCAGCTTTCTTTTGGCTTCCAGTAGCATGATAAATAGTTCTCCATCCCCTCACTCTCAATCTAAAGGTGTCCTCAGGTCTAAAATGAGTCTCTTGTAGACAGCAAATAGATGGGTCTTGTTTTTTTATCCATTCTGATACCCTATGTCTTTTGGTTGGCGCATTTAATCCATTTACATTCAGTGTTATTATAGAAAGATATGGGTTTAGAGTCATTGTGATGTCTGTATGTTTTATGCTTGTAGTGATGTCTCTGGTACTTTGTCTCACAGGGTCCCCCTTAGGATCTCTTGTAGGGCTGGTTTAGTGGTGACAAATTCCTTCAGTTTTTGTTTGTTTGGGAAGACCTTTATCTCTCCTTCTATTCTAAATGACAGGCTTGCTGGATAAAGGATTCTCGGCTGCATATTTTTTCTGTCTAGCAAACTGAAAATCTCGTGCCAACTCTTTCTGGCCTGCCAAGTTTCAAAAGAGAGATCAGTCACGAGTCTTATAGGTCTCCCTTTATATGTGAGGGCACGTTTACCCCTTGCTGCTTTCAGAATTTTCTCTTTATCCTTGTATTTTGCCAGTTTCACTATGATATGTCGTGCAGAAGATCGATTCAAGTTACGTCTGAAGGGAGTTCTCTGTGCCTCTTGGATTTCAATGTCTTTTTCCTTCCCCACTTCAGGGAAGTTCTCAGCTATTATTTCTTCAAGTACCCCTTCAGCACCTTTCCCTCTCTCTTCCTCCTCTGGGATACCAATGATGCGTATATTATTTCTTTTTAGTGTATCACTTAGTTCTCTAATTTTCCCCTCATACTCCTGGATTTTTTTATCTCTCTTTTTCTCAGCTTCCTCTTTTTCCATAACTTTATCTTCTAGTTCACCTATTCTCTCCTCTGCCTCTTCAATCCGAGCTGTGGTGGTTTCCATTTTGTTATGCGTTTCATTTAAAGCGTTTTTCAGCTCCTCGTGACTGTTCCTTAGTCCCTTGATCTCTGTAGCAAGAGATTCTCTGCTGTCAGCTATACTGTTTTCAAGCCCAGCGATTAATTTTATGACTATTATTCTAAATTCACTTTCTGTTATATTATTTAAATCCTTTTTGATCAGCTCATTAGCTGTTGTTATTTCCTGGAGATTCTTCTGAGGGGAATTCTTCCGCTTGGTCATTTTGGATAGTCCCTGGCGTGGTGAGGACCTGCAGGGCACTTCCCCTGTGCTGTGGTGTATAACTGGAGTTGGTGGGCGGAGCCGCAGTCAGACCTGATGTCTGCCCCCAGCCCACCGCTGGAGCCACAGTCAGACTGGTGCGTGCCTTCTCTTCCCCTCTCCTAGGGGCGGGATTCACTGTGGGGTGGGGTGGCCTGTCTGGGCTACTTGCACACTGCCAGGCTTGTGATGCTGGGGATCTGGCGTCTTAGCTGGGGTGGGTAGGCAAGGTGCACAGGGGCAGGAGGGGCAGGCTTAGCTTGCTTCTCCTTAGGTGATCCACTTCAGGAGGGGCCCTGTGGCAGCAGCAGGGAGTCAGATCCGGTGCCGGAGGTTTGGCTCCGCAGAAGCGCAGAGTTGGGTGTTTGCGCTGAGCGAGCAAGTTCCCTGGCAGGAACTGGTTCTCTTTGGGATTTTGGCTGGGGGATGGGCGGGGAAGATGGCGCTGGCGAGCGCCTTTGTTCCCCACCAAACTGGGCTCTGTCTTCCGGGGGCTCAGCAGCTTTCCTTCCCTTTGTCCTCCAGCCTTCCCGCTTTCTGAGCAGAGCTGTTAACTTATGACCTCCCAGACGCTAAGTTGTGCTTGCTGTCGGAACACAGTCCATCAGGCCCCTCGGCTTTTTGCAAGCCAGACTTGGGGGCTCTGCTTTGCTGGCGAGCCGCCCCTCCGCCCCGGCTCCCTCCCGCCAGTCCGTGGAGCGCGCACCGCCTCGCCGCCCTTCCTACCCTCTTCCGTGGGCCTCTCGTCTGCACTTGGCTCCGGCGACTCCGTTCTGCTAATCCTCTGGTGGTTTTCTGGGTTATTTAGGCAGGTGTAGGTGGAATCTAAGTGATCAGCAGGACGCGCGGTGAGCCCAGCGTCCTCCTACGCCGCCATCTTCCCGAGAGTCCAGTTTTTTTTTTTTCTTTTTAAAATTAAGACTTTATTTTTTATTTTTATTTTTTTGAAGTATTTTTTATATTAAATATAATTTACTATCAAATTGGTTTCCATACAACACCCAGTGCACATCTCAACAGGTGCCCTCCTCAATACCCATCACCCACTTTCCCCTCTCCCCCACCTGCCATCAACCCTCAGTTTGTTCTCAGTATTTAAGAGTCTCTTATGCTTTTCCCCCCTCCCTCTCTATAACTGTTGTTTCAGTTTTTAATTTATTGTTCTACCCAATAAATTAATATCATAACTCACTATAGATCAGGGCATGTTTTTTAATTAACAAAAGGGAACTGGAAATACTACAGTGCCTTGCACATAGAAAGGGCAAACTTTTCAAAATTTGTTTTTCTCCCTCCCTTTCTCCCTAATTCTTTCCCTTTCTCTCCCTCCCTCTCTCTGTTCCTCTTTCCCTTCTTGTTTCCTTCCTTCCTAATTCTAAATAATTCAGTTCAAAAGGCATTGGATGAGGCTAAACATCAGGGTAAGTTGTTTACTTGATGAGATATACAGCAGTCCAGAAGGCCCTTCAAGATGTTGTTCAAGTTGCCCAGTGACATCACAACATGCTTAAAATGACCATGGTCACATCTAGAGGGTATCCCTTCCTGGATACAAAGGAGATCAGAGGTCTATGTATCCTAGAAATCTAATTTTATCAGCAGGTCATAACCCCAAGAGTTGATCCAGGAAATATGGAGTCAATGAAGACAAACAGTAACCACTTGAGACTACAGCAAATCCCCTGTTTTTCTTCATGTAGAGCCCTTAGGTTCCTGCAAGAATAATGAAGGCCTGATGAACCCCTGCAATAAGCTAGAGAGGCTTAGTCTGTAGCCATGACCAAGATATTACACTTGCTTAGTTTAGGACTTGGGCATAAAATAGATTGCATGTCATTCTCACAGTGTAGGCAGGCAAAGCTCTTCTGCTTCCATGTCTGAAAACACTTTCTTCCCAGGTAACACTTTTTCTGTAATCTCAGACAGCAGAGGATCAGGCAGTGTAAGAGGGGAGTAGGCAAAAGTACAAAGTAGGACTTGGGAGCTTCAGTTAATGATTGGGTTCCTAGTCAGGTAAGGCCAAACCAGGAAGAAAGTACACAGTGAATAATGAATGAACAGCATCTCTGCATGCTGTCTTATACATGGCTTGATAAAAGTGTTCATCCTTATCAGAGCCCACCCTCCTTTTAAGGAAAGTTGCAGTCATGTCCGCTAACATGGGGCCTTAGGTTAGGTGAGGAGCTAGAGCAAATGGACTAGAGTTTGTTCTTCACAAATGCTTTGAAACTCAAAGTGATCATTGTCTCATTTTGTAGTCTAGATTCTGTTCCCTGGATTCCCACTGGGATGTAGATAGGCAGCCTTGTGATTGCAGATCTGATGTGCCTTGAAGATATTCAGAGTGGGGGAGCAGTGTTTATATAGCCCATGCATAGTCACTCCTTCTGTTATCAGTAGATGAAAAGTCTGTCCACCAGCAGCAGTTTTCCCTTTTCCCTCACAGAGGCATAGAAAGAAGGCAGTCAACAAAAATGTCCATGAATATGTTGATCGAGCCGCCATGTTTCCAGGAAAAAACAAAAGTTTCAGAAGCTAGGCCATAGGGAATGAAGGCCCTGAACTCTACTCCTAGGCAGAAAATGTGTCTTCAAAGTTCTAGCCAGTTATTCCAAACATTTTAGAGCCAAAGTCCCTAGGCAAGACAAAAGCATTTGGGCTGAAAATAAAATCCAATTGGTAATCTGGTTGAAATGGTCAGTGGGTTTAAAATCACTATTTTTGGGGCGCCTGGGTGGCGCAGTCGGTTGAGCGTCCGACTTCGGCCAGGTCGCGATCTCGCGGTCCGTGGGTTCGAGCCCCGCGTCGGGCTCTGGGCTGATGGCTCAGAACCTGGAGCCTGTTTCCGATTCTGTGTCTCCCTCTCTCTCTGCCCCTCGCCCGTTAATGCTCTGTCTCTCTCTGTCCCAAAAATAAATAAACGTTGGGGAAAAAAATTTTTTTTTAAAAATCACTATTTTTTTCTTTTCTTCTTCTTTTTCTTTTCTTCTAAATCACTATTTTTTTCCACATACAATTTTAGACCAGAGTAGGTTCTGTTTATGTATCTTTTTGTATATCTTTAAGCAAACTGATCGGTTTTTTACAATTTTCTTTTTTTCTTTATAAAATATATGTTTCATGTTCAGCCAACTATTCTTGCCATGCTGTTTGTGATAACAGTAAGTCCAAGGTAACCTAAATGTGATTGATTAAAAATACTTTGACATATCCAGAAAATTGGATATTTTAAAACCTTTAAAAATAATATGGAAATGTATTTGTTGACATGTAAATGTGTTCATGATATGCAGTAATGTAAAAAAACAAAATACAAAACAGTATTATGATGTAATTCCAGTTTATTTTCCCAAGACAGTTGTTGACATTATTATTAATGGAGCCCCCTTTTACTCTCAAGTGTCCTAATTAGGATGATAATTGTATGTGCCAGCTTCAAGGGCAACACTCCTTCAGCTTTTATATATACATTCCCTATGGTTGGAAGACCAAGACTAGTAAGTGACTCACATTTGAGAAACCTAAAGCAGTCTAAGGCCCAAGAACAGCTAACTAATGAAATGGCTTTTGTAGGTGAGCCAGAAAAACTGTTGAGTTAGGATCTGTCTGTACTATCCAAGTTTGTTAGAACAAGGTATCGTGAGTGTTATGAGTCAGGCAACATGATCTTGGATCTTGTCCAATAGGATTCACGCTGTAGGGCTGGTCTGAAGGGACTATCCAAACTAGAGCTTTATCTGTCTAGATCATGGAAATGAGAGGAGAGGTCCAGCTAAAACCTCCCAAGAATCATAAAAGTTCCCAAAGTGAGTCCTATTTAGCTTTCTGCAAGCTGAGAATGTGAAGCCACTCAATTATATAAAAATTGGCCTTTCTCTTAATCCCTCCCTCCACATGACTCCTACCCTCCAACTCTTGTTAGAAGGGAACTAAACAACACTTAGTAAGTGAAGGAAGAAGTGGCCAGGGAAATAGTTAAGTGGGGAAAGAAATGAGAGAGTAGTCAGGGAAAAATCTAGCAGGAAGAAAGTAGGGCAGGGGAAGAGACAGGCAGTGGGAGGAAAGGAAGAATATGACTCTATAACAGCCCAGGGGAAGAGAAAGGGATTAATTTTGGAACTTTGATTATTAAACACATGATTAAATTTTTAATTGAATTGAATAGAGACTGTTTGAATGTAACAGGAGTATCTGTTATCTAAGAATGAGGGGAGAAGCCATGGAACCTCCCCAAATCTTCATCTGGAAGCAGAATAAGAATACCCCCACTAAATTAAGTTCAAAGAAGTGGTAGGAGGCTGAAATGAAATTTTGTTTGTATCACAATTCATATGACTTACATTTATATTTGTATGAACATAGGGAAAAAATCTGGCAAGACAGCCTCCAACAGCTCCAAACAGCTGCCTCTACAGATTGGAATTCTTACTTTATGCATTTCTACATTATTTGAATATGTTACTAAAAGCAAGTATTCATTTTATCATTTTAAACAAAAAATTAAAATAGGAAGAAATACATACTTTTTCAATAAACAAGTAGCTGACACTACATAAGGATAATCCACAGATGAGATTTATAA
Organism: Herpailurus yagouaroundi; assembly: GCF_014898765.1. Lineage (NCBI taxonomy): Eukaryota > Metazoa > Chordata > Mammalia > Carnivora > Felidae > Herpailurus > Herpailurus yagouaroundi. The sequence goes on along the minus strand of NW_024412447.1, from coordinate 16,245,079 downwards.
GGTCTGGATCTGTCTTCTTCCAGTAGTCTTTCTTCTGATACCTCCTACCTCTGAGCACAGATCTTTCTCTGATATTTCTTACTCTCCTTTCCATTTCCTTTCAACCGTGGATACTCCTGGATGATCTTTTCTTATGATTACCACACATGTTTTAAAATTTCCCCCTGCTCACTGCTTTTTGTGATCCTTTTATAGTCTTCCCCCTTGTTACATGGCCATATTTTAAAACTTACACCACATATGCTTTGTTCACATTACTTTAAGTCTCACTTGGTAATTCATTGTGCAACGATTTCTTTTTCAAAACAGAGAAGATGGCAAAGTATTTGTATGTTCTGAATTTCTTTTAGGTGGAGAGAATAGACCTGATATCAGAAAATCAATTCCAAACCAGAATATTTCTGATGAAAATCAAAACCATGACATGATAATGGAGAGACTAACAGGAGACAGTTTCTGGTACTCCATCTTAGGAGGACTCTGGGATTTTGATTACCAATTAGAGTTTAACCAAGAAAATCAGCAGAGACATTTAGCACAAGTATCTTTCACCCACAAAAAGATCACACAGGAGAGAAGCCTTGACTGTAATAGATTTGGAGAAAACTATAATGTAAACTCAAACCTTATTATGCATCAGAGAATTCCTTCAATTAAAATACCCCTTAATTCTGACACACAAGGAAATAGCATCAAACATAATTCAGACTTGATTTACTATCAGGGAGACTATGTAAGAAAGAATCCTTATGAATATAATGAATGTGGAAAAATCTTCAATCAACATATTCTTCTTACTAATCATATTCATACTGAAGAGAAACCCAGTGAATGTGGGAAAGCCTTCAGCCACAACTCATCTCTTACTCAACCTCAGATAGTCCTTACAGGAGAGAAGCCCTATAAGTGTGATGAATGTGGGAAAAGATTCAGCCAGAGGATTCATCTTATTCAACATCAGCGAATTCACACAGGAGAAAAACCTTTTATATGCAATGAATGTGGGAAAGCCTTCCGTCAACATTCATCCTTTACTCAACATCTGAGAATTCATACTGGAGAGAAGCCCTACAAATGTAATCAATGTGGTAAAGCCTTTAGCCGTATCACATCCCTTACTGAACATCATAGACTTCATACCGGAGAGAAACCTTATGAATGTAGTTTTTGTGGGAAAGCCTTCAGCCAGAGGACACATCTTAATCAGCATGAGAGAACTCATACAGGAGAGAAACCCTATAAATGTAATGAATGTGAGAAAGCCTTCAGCCAGAGTGCACATCTTAATCAACATAGGAAGATCCATACTCGGGAGAAATTGTGTGAATATAATAAATGTGAGAAAACCTTAAGTTCCAGTCCTTCTCTTACCCAGCAGCATATAACTCACAGGGGGGAAATCATATGAATATATAAACATAGGAAAACTTTTGGTCAGATCTTTTCATCCCCTTGAATATAAAATTATTCAGAGAAGAGAAAATTTATAAATAAACTTTTAATGCATAGAAACCAAATAAATTTAGATCTTAAATTAGCATATTCCCAGGAGAGATTATAAATAGTGAAAATAATTTATTTTATAAATAAGGTAATATTGAGTCATGTTCCAAATATGATATAAAACTTTTTTTAATGATCAGAAATCCTATAGGCAATAATCTGAAATTATTCTCCTGTAACTTTTATGATATAAAGTTTTTAAAGTATGTAAACATTGATTACTTAAAGCAGTGATGTAGTATAACCAGTCACATAAACTTTAAATAAACATAAAAGCAATATTTCTCAAACCAGCCATTTGTTTCCTTTACAGTTTTTACCATATTCAGTGTTTACTTAATATTTTTCCTTAAAGGGATTCAGAATTTTTAGCATTGCCTAGGAAATATTATTTGCAGAAATTATGAGTTTTATATGCCAATTATATTTGTTCTAAAATAAATAAACATATTTATTTATCAAAATACATATATAACTTTGAAATTAAAAATATCCGCTTGATGTACTACCTAAATCTTCTGTACCTTTATTTGAAAAACAATGTGACAGGATATTGGCAGTGTTTGTTTTCATTTCAGCAACTTTTGCGTTTTCGTCAAACAACTTATAGGATCATTTTAAGAAGCATGTTGGAGGAGACTAAGGGTCATAGTGATGAACTTTGAAAATGATTCAGAGAAGTCAACTTTTCTATCCTGTTGTTCTAGTTTTAAAATTCCCTCTAGCAAACATAGACTTTTTTAATTAAAATGGATTTTTTTGTGTGTTTGAATACAGAGTTTTTTGTTGTTGTTTTGTTTTGTTTTTATATAATGACCAGGGGCTAAGAATCCCTATACTTCCCTACACAACTGTGAAAGACAAGAAGTAGAAGACTATACCAAATGTTGAGCTGTGGTGCCATGATGAAGCTGAGAACCAGGGAAGAGCCTTACTGGCTTATATAAATAACTAAGGAGGTACTAATAAATTGGCCTAAAAATTCATTTTATTTATATAAATTTATTTATGTAACACCTTTTTCCAAAAAGAATTTAAAGTAGTTAAATTTTTTTTATGAATACAGTCCTGTGTAACAGATAATCACATTTTGATGTTAAAAAGCATTATAAATGTAAACTGTCATAAGCCACAAATAAATACATTTTGGGGGCTGCTTCAGTTTCTTGGTTTTCTGTTTTTCTCTTTCCTCAGGCATGGCTTGAAGAAGCCATGAGGCTAAGGCAGAAATGTATTTCCCCTTTGCTTCCTCACCTTTTTTCTTCTAACGTAGCTCCCATCTCAAGACTTCTCTTTTTTTTCCCTCTGAAGGACTAGATTTTATAAAGTTCTTGAGTCAAAGCTGAAATGATTTAAAGACATTTAAAAATTAAAACACTAAAAGAAAGTAATAAAATGAACTCATTTCATCGGAGAAGTTAAACTTTTCAAAGTACATTTACGTCCTGTGCATCAGCAGTGTGCAACAGTTAATAAAACCATGAGTTACTATGGTCAAGGAGAATTTTTAATAACATTTTGTGCTCAGATGTCCATGTAGTAGAGATCCATTTTCAGGGTAGTTCCAAAATGAACTACATTTAACATTCATTTGCCATAAGTAGGGCACTCAGATTTCAGGAAAAGAGTGAGCCAAGGCGAAATCTCAGACAGTAGAGGTATGTATTAAAAGAAGTAATGGCTAATTACAATTGATAAGTGCTTTGATCAAAGTTTAATTTTGCAGTCGGGAAAAAAAATAAAAAGATGTATCCACAAAGAGTGTTAAAAGCTACAGTATAAGGCAGTGTATCCAACAGGTGAATTGAGAACAATGGAATTTTCAGAAGAGATTCAGTAGAACTTGGATAATCCTAGAAAAGAGGTGTCTGGACTGACATAATAAATAAGAATCATAAAAATAGAAGCTTATTAAATATTCTTTAGTGTCATAAATGATTATGCTTAGATGTACAGTAAACTAGTGATTCTGAGATGAATTTATTTTCATGTCCTTTGTTCTCTTCAAAATGTTGCAAACTAAGGAGTGAACCCTAAATATATTGATTACACCAAAATACTGGTTCTTAGAGCAGGGAAGCCAGTGGTGTAGTACTTATTCAAAGACCTGTTAGTTGTAACTTATTTCTGTCTAGGAGGGCAAGACATTATCCTTTCATGTATATTAGTTCATTTGGTCTGTCTAACCAGGTGCTAATGCCTTTCTTTTATGAAAAGAGATATTTAAGCTTAGACACAATAATAATAATTTATTATTCAGGATTTCTCACTGGAAATGTCACTAGAACATGGATCATCTACTCCTGATTCAGTGGATACCAACAGTGCCTGGAGCAGTATTTTGTAACACTTTGAAAACAATTGTTAAATATATTAAAATTAATAAAGTGAAAAGATTGCTGCTCAACATTAAAACCTGTGTGACTTTCTCAGAACTTCAGAGTGTTAAACGATCATCATGTGATAGATTCTCTTATGTCCACAGGCCTTGTGGGCTTAGAGAAATATAGTCATTACTATTTGTATTTTGATTAATGTTTAGTTTATTAGTTTAAGAAACTGAAATTCTTTAAGCATCCAACATTCCCCTAATTATTCACAGATGTGAAACTAATAAATAAAAACAAGAATGTCTAAAATTAGATATCCCCACTCTTTTTAACATGGGTTTCGGGATTAAAAACATCTAAAACTCTCATTAAATCACAAGCCTAAAATTTCAGATTGTGGTAAATATTTTAAATACCTTAAGAAACAGGTAAGACATACCTAGAATATTAATTATACCAAAACCATAAAAATGTTAGCTTCATGGATTTATTATCTTTATTTGAATGGCATTCCAGTTTTTGTCCATTTGTTGCTAGGCTTAGGTTGTCCTACCAGGTATTTGCGTACCTTTCCTGGGTTCTAGTAATCTTATCTAACCCAAAATAAGAATAATAATTTCTCAGACAAATAAATTGCAATTTACAGATTAGCAACTGGCCAACCCTTAATCAGGTCATCCATAAAACCTAGTTGCATAGACCAAACAACTTTTCTTTGTTTTTCTTTTATATCAAAATATTACTTATTATGTCATGGGGCATTTTAAGACTTTCTTCTTGTATAGATTGGAAATTTTTGACACTTTAACTTTCCCAAAACCATCTGGCCCATTGTTCTGTCTAGTTGATATAAGAATCTTATTGACTAGCATTATTTAAAGCTTTTCTATGCTTCATTAGTATAGTTAATAAGGCCCTCCACCTCCTTCCTGAAGAATCCAAGTTTTGTTATCCATTTTCCTCTGTAGAACATTTGGCTACTTCATCATTTTGCAACACATTGTTGAATCCTCTTTCTACTTGGTTATTCTATATAACCATCGGAGCTGATTAACTGTTGAACCATCTTTCTACTTGGTTGGATCATCAAGTTCTTCGTCTTCCTTGATAATGGTTCAACACACCACCCCTATGTTTGTTCTTAACCAATTAAACAGGAACAAATTATACACACACACACACACACACACACGCACACACAAATGTGTATATACAAACAGACATCTGTACATAAACACATACTTAGCAAGAAAAATTTTATATTACTCTTTAAGGTCAATAATGAATTATACATACACCATATTCAATTTTTTTACAGCTGTGTTTTAACATACTTGATTATATTAACTTTGCTCTTGAGTATCATTATGAACACTTAGACTCTTCTATACTCATGCAATCCCAATTAGCCATTGTTTTAAATGTTCAAATTGTGACTTTGACCAGTGGAAGCTTTATTAAGCTAACTTCTTTAACTCTTACCACTGTATCTGTTATCCTTAAAAGTATTCTCATTTTTGGAAGTAAGATGTTCCAAGCCCATCCTGAATTCTTTCCTTGCTCCAAGAAATGGGATTAACTTATTCCCCCACCTCCAGCCCAAAGAGTTCCAGTTTCTTTTCTTTTAGTGCAAAGTGGTACTGACCAAAATCTGGGCCCTGGAGATGTACACGACCATTAAGAGTGAGCAGAAGTCCTGCTGTTTCTACAGCTACTCCTATCAGTCACTTTTAGCAATAAAAGCTAGATAATGTCTTTTAAGACAAGGCCATGATTTCTCACAGGCTTTTCTAATTTAGTGTATATGGATGTGCCTAATTGTTTAAAACAGGATCTTTTTTATCACTGGGATGTTCACCTCCTTTGACAAAAATCATTTAAATAACTTTATTTAAAAATGATTCCAGGGGTGCCTGGGTGGCTCAGTCAGTTGAGCATCTGAGCCTTGATTTCAGCTTAGGTCATGATCCCAGGGTTGTCAGACTGAGCGAGCCCCACTCGCTCCATTTGGAATTACAAAAGAAAAGGTTCTCTCCAGTTTGTGTAGAAAGGGTATTTGGAAAGCCATATTTCAAGCACCCTGGAGTTATTACATGGAGCTGAGGTAAGGGGTAGATTTTGGAGAAAAGAGTGGGTTGATGAGTGCAATAGCAGTATAGATTTTGCTGAAGAAAAAAACAGTATTGATAAACTAACAAATGTAAAGTGCATGTTTTTGAAGAACCCTATATATGATCATGAAGGTTTAAGAAATAATTACTACTCAAAAATCGTCCCAATAAATTAACACAGTGCTCTAATTGTATGCACTAAAGACAACACACACACACACATACACACACACACACACACACACACACACACTCCAAAAGCAATCTGGAGTTATACTTAGCAAGTTTGTTGTTATTACAACTCCAAAAGTATCTAGTGTGTATTGTGGCATTTGGCAAGTCAGTCATTGATGTTGCTGGAGCGGAGACAGGGTTCTTCTCACTGTGTGGGGAAAGGAAATACAAACAAGGAATAGGGGAAGGAGAAGAAGAAACTCATTGGTGTTTAGAAGTTTGTGTTGTGTGCCTGTGTGCACATGGACTTGTGTATGTGTATTTGAATGTATAGATAGCTACAGCTTCTGAAATATACTAGAAACAAAAAAAAAGTCCAGTAGCAAGGTGCTCACCTAGACCTGCATCTTGTTTTCTAAATACCATTCCCCACTGAAACTTCTCCTAGGAGAATTTCCCAATCCAATAACTGAGGCAGAAAAAGTACAGGTAGACCCGAATGACACTTTTATGCCAGAAAGTAAGGAAATTCACAAAAACTAATGAAGGCAAGTCAGAAAGACACAGGCATCAGCTTAGCAAGGCTCCCACTGGCTAATGAATGAAATTCATTAAATATCCTATTCAAAATGAATGAAAACATTAAATTTAAAAATCCATTAGTGGGATGGGTGCCTGGGTGGCTCAGTCAGTTAAGCATCTGACTCACGATTTCAGTTCAGGTCATGATCTCATAGTTAGATCAAACCCCGAGTCAGACTCTGAGCTGACAGTGCAGAGCTTGCTTGGGATTCTCTCTCTCTCCCCCTCTCTGCCCCTCCTCCACTCATGTGGGCACACACTCTCTCTCAAAATAAATATTTTTTTAAATTCTTAAAATTTTGATTTTAAAAAGCAACATTCATTGAACCTTAAAATGAGCCAAAACTTTATAGAAAAAAAGTTAGGACATGAAAGAAGTAGTAATCTAATGTAGGAAGAACTTGATAATTTTATTGAACTGAGAATTTATAAGTTATACCAAAACTCCATAATAACGCACTTCATGATAGTCACATTTTGAATATAACGTTATTGCCAAATTGCCTACAAGATCCCTGACACTCCTACCACCCCTTCTCTTCCTCTACATCACAATAATGTGATATTGTATCTTACACAATTGTATACACACAGTTACATTTTACATAATTACAATGCTATAATTTATAGTTTATATGAAACCTATGAAGTCCAGAAATAGAAATGTTTTGGTATTTTATCAGGGCCACACATGTTGAAATTACCAAGAGCTGAGAGATGGATGGGTGGAATGCAAGGAGCTCAAATAAGACAGAAGGACAGACATGCAAGGCAGTAACAATTTGTCTCTGAGGCCCACATAGCCATGTGTAAAATGTGGTTTAAAATATTCAGTTGGACTAAAAGGTAGAGAAATTGAGCATTACCTAGATGTGATAAACCTTAAGAACTTTTATAATCCTACAAGTAAATCCAACTGAACAGCTTCCTCATTCTCTCATCTATCAAATACCAGGATGCCCAGGAATCCACCAACTCACTGAAGGCAGACCCCTGAGAGTTACCTTAGATTTCTCTCTCCTGCCCTCAAACTCACATGCAATCATGAAGTCCTATATTTTCTGCCTCCCTAAAATCACTGTAAATTCAAATCCTTGACCATGCTCCCAGTGGGATTCCTAAAACAGAACCACAGATGCATTCCTATGGTACACAATCATTTGTTCAACAGCTGTGTGTTAATATTATTACAATTTTATTTGAGATATAGTGGCCTCCCTTGGATCCCTGAGCATCAAAAAGCACAAAAGCCAGCCTGGTTCATAGCTGTGGCAGACATTACTAATCCATTCCTTGAGATCTGTTTTCCTTTCCCTCCAAAATAATAGAAACCCTGACTTTTAACTGTGCACTTAGCCTCTTAGAATAAATTTCTCAACCACCTTTGTGGCTACATATGGCCATGTGACTAAGTTTTGGCAAATGAGACACAAGTAGAAGTGTGACTAATTTCCTGGAAGAGTCCTTATAAGAAAGTATGGTCTTTTTCCCTTTCTTCCTTACTACTGACTAGAATACAGATGTACTAGCTGCATCTTGGAAGATCAACAATATACAAAGAGCCAGAGTTCCTGATTATCATAAGGTTGCCATACCAGCTTTGCATTGTGTGAATTTACAGAGAGAAATAAACTTCTGTCTCCTTTAAGTCACTGTTATTTTGAGAATCATACATTCAGAGACAACTTCATTCTACCAAATACAACAGCATCTTTTTAAAGTTTTGTTGTCATCACGATGCCTGTGGTCATGAAGTGAGTAGGTAATTTGAAGACCTAAGCCAAATGTCAGCAACCCTTTCTAAAAAGGGATAAAGGTGCCTGACTGTCTCAGTCAGAAGAGCATGAGACTCTTGATCTTGGAGTCATAAGTTCAAACCCCACATTAGGTGTAGGGATCACTGAAAAATAAAATCTTTAAAAAAATACACAGTTGATGTCTTAAACATAGAGGAAAAAACTGGTGGTTCCCAGGGGGAGATGGGGAAGGGATGGATGAAATAGGTGAAAGAGATTAAGAGTACACTTATGATGAGCACTGAGTATATGTATAGAATTGTTGAATCATTATATTGTACACCTGAAGCTAATATAAAATTTATGTTAATTATTCTGGAATTAAAAATTTTTTAAAGCATGCAGTAAGCCAGATATAGCTTATGGACCACAGTTTGTTGGCCCTTAAACTAACCTTAATGGTATATTTGAAAGTGCTATGTACATCAAAATCTCCTACCTTCATAATAATTTGTAATTTCACATATACCCCTTTATTAGTGTCCTAGGACTGGTGTAGCAAACTAACAGAAACTAAGTGGCTTAAAGCAACAGAAAGGTATTCTCTCAGAGTTTTGGAGGCTAATATACCAAATCGAGGTTTCAGCAGAGCCATGCTCCCTCTGAAGACTTTTGGGAAAAAATATTTCCTTTCCTCTTGTTAGCTTTTGGTGGCCTCCAGCAATCTTTGCCTTATAGCTGCATCATTTCAATTTCTTCCTCTATCTTTGCATGGCCCTTTTCTCTGTGTATCTCTGTGTCTTCTTTCTTAAAAGGACATTGGCTTTAGGGTGCACCCTAAATCCAGTATGATACTATCTCAAGATCCTTAACTAATTACATCTGAAAAGACCCTATTTCAAAATAAGGTCATATTCTCAGGTTCTGGGTAGACATGAATATTGTTCAGACACTATTCCACACACTACAACTCCCTCATCACAATAACAACTCACAACCCATGACAAATAGGGCAGGAGTATTATCAAGAGGAACACAAGGAACAAACCTGTAAACAGGCCCTTTGTCTGGAAATGTTTGCCCTTAGATCAGCTTCTTTTTCTTATGATTTCTTGTAACATACAGTATCAACCAACATGTACCAAAATGTTTCCTGATAGATCTGAACCCGCCAGTATCCTTAGAAAGAAAGATATTTTATTGGGTCCATTTGTGTCACTCTTATATTCAGGATCAGATGATTAGATGAACACATTTGTTATTAAGTCTAATATTTCAGCTAGGAGAAACATGAAGGCAAAATATTTTAATACAAAGGAGAATTAAAGTTTTCATGGAAAGATACCATACATAGAAAAGGAAATGAACAGTGGCTAAGAAAGGCAGAAGATAGATCTAACATAGATCTAATAAAATTTCAGCTTGAAAACGAACAAACATAGAGGATTCACACTTCTTGACTTCAAAAATTACTACAAAGCTATCATAATCTAGACACAATGGTACTGGCATATAGATCAATAGAACACAATTGAGAGTCCATAAGTAAACCCTTACGTTTATAATGATCAACCAATTTTTAACAAGGTTGTCAAGACAATTCAATGAGGAAGGAATAGACTTTTCAACAAATGATGCCATAACAACTGGAATCCACATGCTAAAGAATAAAGTTGGGCCCCTTCCTTACACCATACACAAAAATTAATTCAAAATGGATCAGACCTAAATGTAAGAGCTGTAACTATAAAGCTTTTTTTTTTTAAATTTTTTTTTCAACGTTTATTTATTTTTTGGGACAGAGAGAGACAGAGCATGAACGGGGGAGGGGCAGAGAGAGAGGGAGACACAGAATCGGAAACAAGCTCCAGGCTCCGAGCCATCAGCCCAGAGCCTGACGCGGGGCTCGAACTCACGGACCGCGAGATCGTGACCTGGCTGAAGTCGGACGCTTAACCCACTGCGCCACCCAGGCGCCCCTATAAAGCTTTTTAAAAAATAGTAAATAAAAAGAAAACATAGTATTAAATCTTCAAGGCCTTCCTAGATATCTGCAACACCACAGCCACAGTGACAAAAGATCATTTTTAATAGAAACAATTAGGCCTTTATGTATTGAAGTACTTCTCCTTTTATCAACTTTAGGTCAAAGGAGGCATGACCTTGGATGTCCTGTGACTATCTCAAAGAGTGAGAGTCTCTGAGCTCCAAAACAGGTGGATCTGAGATATAGAGGACCAACAGCAATGCTGTAGGCCTAGGTATTTGAAAGGTCTCTACAAATTTTTCCAGTTGAGTCTAAATAGTGCTGTTAGTGTGTGTGACTAACCCTGAGGATTGAGGATGCACAATGAAAGTGTTGTAAAGTTGCCAAACAGCACAGATTCCTTGAAGCTGCTGACCAGGTTCTCCAACCACTAAAAAGTTTGAGAGGGGTTCCTGAGGTAGGGATAATCTTTTTTAATGGAAGAATCATTAGCCTGTCTACAAGAGAAACCTTTGAGAAAATATTCAAGCCATGACTAAAACAGTTATTCATGAGAGTATTGAGGAATTTCATTAAAAAGACGTGACCATTGATTGACTTGTAAGCTGGACCCAGACACTCAGACTCCTTAGCTGCTAACCTGTCCCTGGAATATGGATTCAACTTGCTTTTCCTTGAGATAATGTTGTGGTGTTGAGAACATCTGCACAGTATACGTGACAGCTCATTTAAGGTTGTTTTATAAACATTTAAGATTTAAATGTCAAGTGTGGGGATCCAATTACCTTCCTGCCACCAAGAGAAACCTTGTATGTAAGTTCTTTTTGCTTAAAAAACTGCTATCTACCAACCTGGTATGGCGTGCCTCCTTCTTTGGCCTCTCCCTGCCATCTGCATATGGAGACTGCAGTCAGGTTAAACCAGGGAAGTCCCTGGGAGGGTTACAAACCAACAAAGAGGATGAAGTCATATGAAATCCATTTGTGTGAAGAAAGCTTCACCGGATTATACTTTGGACAGGTGGGACAAGGGAGGTAAGGCACTTTTTGTGGCCTTAGTGTTTCCCCAGCAATATTGGTTCATGAAGAGACCAACGGTTTAATGCGTGTACAATAGTAAATAGTGGGATTTTTATAATTTCTGTAGGGCCAGATTGTTATTCGGTCCAAATCATAGTTCTCAAGCCAAGAGTTATGAGATATCCAATGTTGTTTTCCCCTCTCTGGAGCCAATTGTTGGACATCTTTTGCCAATTCTCCCAAAATTATCATTTCAGGGTTTGCCTATTGGTTTCCTAGAGAACAGCATGGGCGGGTGGTGGAAATATCAGTGAGATAGATTACTTTGGCTTCTGGGTAGTCTGAAATGTCCAGTAACCGTAATAACAGCAAGAGCAGCCAGCAAAAGTATGCCATCTAGTAAATTTTGGACATAGCCATTTTTATAGTTTTATTCCCATTGGAAGTAAGGACACCTCATTGTTTCCATAATATTCCAAAGTCATGAACTGCCCCAAAAGCATTCCAACTATCAGTAGAAATGTTTGTGTTTTTACCCTTAGCTAAGGTACAAGCTAAAGTAAGGGCATATAAATCAGCCTATTTGGTTGAAATAGCCAAAGGTAAAGGTGCTGCCTCAATGGTTTCAAAAGGAATGGCAATAGCACACCCAGCATGATATATACCATTTCATCCTTTAAATAAAAACTATTAGTAAACTATGAAGAATGCATTGTTTAGAGGAGTTTCCTGCAAATTATCACAGGGAGTCAAAAGGTAATCTGTGAGCATTAAGCAATCATGGGGGGTTTAATCTAGATCCAAATGCAGTCCTTGTTCTGAGATCAGATGCCCTAAGTATCAAACCCGAGTTTGAGCAAACTGCAATTTTTCTTTGGAGGTTTTATGTACCTTTAAAGCCAAAAGTTTTAACAGATTGATGCTGTCTTCCTGTGAAGAGGTTTGAGAAGCAAATCATCTACAGATTGTAGCAAAGTAGAGCCTGCAAAAACTATCATCTAAATCTGCTTTAAAAGCTTTGTGAAAAGTAAGGAGGACTCTCTGTGAAACCATTGGGCATTACAGTCCAGGTAGTTTTGCATGCTTCCCAAGTGAAAGCAATAAGATATTGGCTCTTCTTATCAATTAAAATACTAAAAATGCACTACATAGATCAATTACAGTAAAAAAAAAAAAACTTTCAGTGGGAATGAGGATCAGTTGCATATGGGAGTTAGGAACAACAGAGTGCCAAGGAATAACAATGTAATTTATTGCTCCAAGGTCCTGGACAAACCTCCATCCTCAGCCATTGGTTTTCAAAATTATATTAGCCAGAGCTACCCCTACAGGTGTTACAGGGACTTGTGCAGGGGATGAGGCCCTGAACCTTGTAATCTTCTATTACAATCTGGAGTGAACATGGTTTTCCATTACATCCTGGTCCTTTAGGAGAAAGATTCCTGTTCAGCTTGTTAATAATCACAGAGTTAAATGCTGCCCAGATGGATTCAACATCTAAAGGAAGACCAGAACTTTATTAAAAGGTAATTTGGAGTTGATTATAATAGTCATGAACAGGTTCATCAAGCTTCATGTGCATGCCTGAATTTTGTTCAGAAGGCTTAGGAAAATCTACTGTAAATACTCAGTGGAGACTTCCAGTGAGTGTTCTAGCATCATGCCAAAAGTTAGAGATTTGTTTCTCTAAATCTCATTCAGGATATTCCTTTCAGGCTAGTTTCATCCAAGGTTTGGCCTGATCCTCACCAACAAGCACGTGAACTAATTGGTATAAACCTAAAACATCAGGTTTGTAACATTCAATGATTATGTTAAATTCTTCAGCAATTTAATAGGGATCCTTGGTCACTTTAGGAAACTCTTTAAATATGGCTCACAATTCAGCCTTAGTCCAGGGAACATAAGAAATATGTGGTTTACTTAGAGCCTCAGAAGACTTAACTTTAAAGAGGCAGGTTTGAATAGATTCAAGAGAGAAACAAGTGGTAGAGATTTGAAGAAAAAAAGGAAGTTCAGATGAGAGAATAGAGAAAAGCGTCAGTAAGGGTGGGGCCTGAGCACAAAGTGGCTGCCACATGTCTACAGGACAGGGAGAAGGCAGAAAGAGGCACCAGAAGACTTTCTGACTTCTTTCAATTGTTTCTTTGCTTTAGTTAATTTAGAAATAGTATTTTGCAAAGAGGAAAAACTTAGAATCCTGAAAACATTTGGAAGCCTCAAGGTACCATTTATAAAAGGCATCCAATTCTGCTTTTTTTTCTAGATACCATAGCTTTCTAATTTAATTTTTAGTAAAAACAAGTTTGCAAAGATTTAAAGTCCCCCATAATTGCTACTGAAGTTCTAAATTACTTTTGGCTAAGTCATTCCACTTAGTTATAAATGAGCATGTGGATGGGACAATAGATTTTAAACATAAAATCAGTGGAGTCCCAAGGAGTAGGGGGGGTTGCTTCCAAAGCATTTTAATGACTGGGATCCCATTTCTTAGAGGTTTTTCTCTCGAGAAAAAAGAAAAATTCTTAAACAGCACAGCCTGTAAATGGAATATACCGGTTCCAGAAGGAATCAGATAAAAGGCCAACACAGTTCCAATAGGAATAGTCCAGTACCAAACAGGAGTCAGACTGAAGGTTATTGCAGTTTCAATAGGAATAGTCTTGTTCCAAGTAAGAGTCAGACCAAAGGCCAGCATAGTTTCAACAGGAACTGAAAAAAAGTCAGACTGAAGGTCAAACAGGTATTCCTGGGGTGAAAAAGACCTTAAAACAGATCCTGAATAAAGCTTGAAAAGCTTGAACACAGTGGGGTTAATGGTGGAGGAGGATAACCCTAAGCTTGCCTCCTCCTACAAAAATTAAGTAAATATCAAATCATTCTGAACACCCACGAAATTGATCAGAAGTCTTAGAGAACAAAGCTGCACATCCACAAATACAAAAAACGACCTGTGGAAGGCAGAGAGTTGATTTGTGGGAGAAAAAAAAAGCTGCAGATGCCATGCTGGGGAGGGATCCCTGACTGCAGAGAGGTGAACTGAGAGTGAAGAAAACCAAAAAGAGTGAAAACACACATAGAGGACTGCACAAGAAAATTGTTCCCCAAAATCATTGACAGGGAAAAAGGAGAGGGTTTCAATACCACCATTTTCTTATAAACAGTGAAGGACAGAGTCTGAAGTTTCAGAGGTCAGCACCTGGCAGTGCCCTGGCAAAAGGGTGGAGCCCCAGGAGTAGCCAGTGTGGCCTGAGCATCCCCTGGGTCACACAGGGAGGAGCAGTTCCCCTGCTTGGAGTGAATTTGGTAGAGGACATACAGCCTCTCCACTGGCAAAAGACCTGGGAGGTGTCATGGAACTACCCCATTCACCAGTATAGGAACAAAGATGCTTGCTGAGGCAGCAAACCCTGGTGGGGTGTGTTGCAATTTACCATAAACTCTGAGCCACTGCCACTAAGCAGTAGTGCAACTGTCCCTGGGACAAGCCAGCATTGACCACAGTACAGCAAGATCCTGACACAGGTCCGAACCAGAGGATGTCTCTGAAGTGCTGGGCTTTAAACACAGCTATGCCTGAGATAAAACCCAGGAAAGTGGTGCTACCTGGCAGGGGGACAGCTAGGACACAGGATGAAGGCGGAAATCTGATGGAAACCAGGGACACAGGAAGGGTGATTGAGTGAATATCTATGACTGTGGGAAATTCCCCCTCTAGAGACTAGAGAGTGGGGTGAAGCTATTTTTTCCCTATCCCACCAACACTGATGGACCTCAGTGAGCTAAAGAGCGCTACCAAGTGGAGAATGGAGCCATTACATCAAGACCCGACCCCTGCACCCTCCAACCACATCTCCACTAGGAAGAGTCCTCAAGAAAATCAGAGTAGCAGGCCCCTCCCCCAAAAGATGAGCACTACCTCCTTCCACGCACAAAGTCTACTGATAATAGACTACTGCAAAGCTTCAGCTCTAGCTTGCTTTGGGTTTTTGTTTGTTTGATTGGTTGTTTGGTTGGTGTTTTTGTTTCTGTTTTGGTGTTGTTTTTATTTTTTCTTGGATACAGAAAGAACAAATTCTTAAATTTATTTTATTTTATTTCATTTTTTTAATTTTTAATTTTGTATTTTTTTTCCTTCTCTCTATGTTATATCAAGCTTCTCTTAAGCAGGTGAAAACACACCCAGGATGTAGCTTCCTTTATTATTATTTTTAATTTTTTAATTTTAATTTTATTTTATTATTTCCTCCAAAATGACAAGATGGAGGAATTCACACCAAAAAAAGAACAGGAAGAAGTGACAGCCAGAGATTTAATCAATGCAGATATAAGTAAAATATCTGAACTACAATTCAAAACAATTATAAGGATTCTAGCTGGGCTTGAAAAAGCATAGAAGACTCTAGAGAATTACTTACTGCAGAGATAAAAGAGCTTAAATCTACTCTGGCCAGAATTAAAAATGCTATAACTGACATGAAAACCTGAATGGGTGCCATAACAGTGAGGAAGGATGAAGCAGAGGAATGAATTCGTAATATAGAAGATAAAATTATGGAAAATCATGAAGCTAAAAAGAAGAGGGAAACAAAAGTAATGGATCACGAGGGTAGACTTAGGGAACTCAGTGACTTATTAAAACAGAATAACATTCATATCATAGGAGTCCCCAAAGATTAAAAGACAGAAAAAGGGACAGAGGGTTTATTTGAGCAAATTATAGCTGAAAACTTCCCTAGTCTAGGGAAGGATGCAGACATCAGAATCAAAAAGCACAGAGAACTCCCATTAAATTAAACAAAATCTGGCCATTGCCAGGGCATATCACAGTAATATTCACAAAATACATAGACAAGGAAAGAACCCTGAAAGTAGCAAGGGAAAAAAAGTTGTTAACATAAAGGGAGACAGATCAGGTACAAGCAGATCTGTCCCCAGAAACGTGGTAGGCCAGAAAGGAATGGCAGGATATATTCAATGTACTGAATGGGGATAATATGCAGTCAAGAATACTCTATACATCAAGGTTATCATTCAGAATATAAGAGGGACAAAGAGTTTCCCAGACAAGCAAAAACTAGAGGACTTTGTGACAACTAAAGCAGACCTGCAAGAAACATTAAGGAGGACTCTGAATGTGGGGGGAGGGGAGACCAAAAGCAACAAAGACTAAAGGAACAGAGAACATCACCAGAAACACCAGAAATCACCAAGATTACAGGTAACATGATGGCATGAAACTTATCTTTCAATAATCACCCTGAATGTATATGGATTAATGTTCCAGTCAAAAGATATAGGGTATCAGAATGGTTTAAAAAACAAGACTTATCTATATGCTGCCTACAAGAGACTCATTTCAGGCATAACACCTCTAGATTCAAAGTGAGGGGATGGAAAAACATCTATCATGCCAGTGGATGCCAAAATAAAGCCAGAGTAGCCACAATTAGATCAGACAAATTAGGTTTTAAAATAAAGACTGCAACAAGAGATAAAGAAGGGCATTATATTGTAATTAAGGGGTCTGTTCATCAAGATCTAATAATTGTAAATATTTATGCCCCCCAACTTGAAACACACAAATATATAAATCAATTAATCACAAACATAAAGAAATTCATTGATAATAATATAATAATGGTACTGGACTTTAACATCCTACTTACAACAATGGAGAGATCATCTAAGCAGAAAATCAACAAGGAAACAATCACTTTGAAGAACACAGTGGACTGGATGGACTTAACAGATATATTCAGAACATTTCATCCTAAAGCACCAGAATACACATTCTTCTCATGTGCACATGGAACATTCTCCAGAATAGATCACATACTGGGTCACAAATAAGCCCTCAACAAGTACAAAAAGATTGAGAACATACCATGTGTATTTTCATATCACAACACTATGAAACTTAACCACAAGAAAAAAATATGGAAAGCCTGGGGCACTTGGGTGGCTCAGTCAGTTGACTGTCCAACTTTGACTTAGGTCATGATCTCACAGTTCATGAGTTCAAGCCCTGCATCAGGCTCGCTTCTGTCAGTGCAGAGCACAGCCTGCCTTGGATCCACTGCTCCCCTTTCTCTCTGTCCCTCCTCCACTCATTCGTCCTCTCTCTCTCTCTTTCTGAAAAATTAATAAACATTTAAAAAATTGGAAAGCTCTCAAATACTTGGAGATTGAAGAACATCCTACTAAAGAATAAATGGGTTAACCGAGAATTTAAGGAGGAAATTAAAAAGTGCATGGAAGCTAATGAAAATGAAAACACGACAGTCCAAAACCTTTGGGATGCAGCCAACGGTGGTCATAAGAGGGAAGTGGAAGAAAAGTCTCAAATACACAACCTAACCTTATACCTAAGGGAACTAGAAAAAGAACAGCGAAGAAACCCAAAACCAGTAGGAAGGGAAATAATACAGATTAGGGCAGAAATCAGTTCTATTAAAATAAAAAGAAAAACAACAAACAAACAAAAAAGCAGTAGAACAGATCAACAAAACTAGGACCTGGGTCTTTGAAAGAATTAACAAAATTGATAAACCCTAGCCAGATTTATCAAAAAGAAAAAGGAAAGGACCCAAATAAATAAAATCGTGAATGAAAGAGGAGAGATCACAACCAACACCATAGTTAACCAAATAATAATAATAATAGAATATTATAAGCAATTGTATGCCAATAAATTGGGCAATCTAGAAGAAATGGATAAATTGTTAGAAATTGAACTACCAAAACCGAAACAGGAAAAAATAGAAAATTTGAAGAGACCAATAACCAGTAAAGTGAATCAGTAATCAAAAATCTCCCAACAAACAAGAGTCCAGGGCTGGATGGATTTCCAAGAGAATTCTTGGAATTTAAAAAAGAATTAATACCTATTCTTTTGAAGCTGTTCCAAAAAAATAGAAATGAAGGGAAAACTTCCAAACTATTCTATGAGGCCAGAATTACCTTGATTCCAAAACCAAAGACCCCACTAAAAAGAATTACAGACCAGCTTCCCTGATGAACATGGATGCAAAAATTCTCAACAAGATACTAGCAAATCAAATCCAACAATACATTAAAAGAATTATTCACTATGAACAATGGGGAGCAGCATTATACACTAGCCAAATTATGGAGAAGGACCAAATGTCCATTGATTAATAATGGATAGAAAAGAAGATATATATATAGATATATAGATATATATATAGATATATATAGATATATATATACACACACACACACACACATATATATGGATAAAGAAGAAGTCATATATATATATATTATATATGTTGTGTGTATATATATAATGGAATATTAGTCAACCATCAAAAAGAATGAAATCTTGCCATTTGCAATGATGTGGATGGAGCTACAGTGTATTATGCTAAGTGAAGTAAGTCAGAGAGAGAAAGACAAATGCCATTTGATTTACTTCATATGTGGAATTTTAAAAAACAAAATAGATGAACATAGGGGAAGGGAAAAAAAGAGAGGGGGGAAACCATAAGAAACTCTTAATGATAGAGAACAAACTGAGGGTTGATGGAAGGGAAGTGAGTGGGGGATGAGCTAAATGAGTGATGGATATCAAAGAGGGCAGTTGTGATGAGAACTGGGTATTATATGTAAGTGATGAATCACTAAATTCTACTCCTAAAACCAATATTACCCTGCAAGTTAACTAACTAGAATTTAAATAAAAACTTGAAACAACAAAAAAAGCATGCACCACGATCAGTTGGAATTTATTCCTCAGTTGCAAGGGTGGTTCAATATTCGCAAATCATTCCCCATGATACATCACATCAATAAGAGAAAGGATAGGAGGCATATGATCCTTTCAATAGATATAGAAAAAGCATTTGACAAAGTACAACATCCATTCATGATAAAAACCCTCAATGAAGTATTATTAGAAGCAATATAACTCAAAATAATAAATGCCATATGTAAAACACCCACATCTAACATCATACTCAAAGGTGAAAAACGGATAGCTTTTCTTCTAAGATCAGGTACAAGATGAGGATGTCCATTCGCACCACTTTTATTCAACATAGTAGTGGAAGTCCTAGCCACACCACTCACACAATAAAAAGAAATAAAAGGCATCCAAATTAGTAGGGAAGAAGTAAAACTTTCACTATTTGCAGATGACATTATATTATATATATAAAACACTACTGACACCATCATAAAAACTACTAGAACTGATAAATGAATTCACTAAGGTCACAGGACACGAAATCAATATACAGAAATCTGTTGCATTTCTATACACTAATAATTAAGTAACAGAAGGAGAAATTAAGAAAACAAACCCACTTACAATTGCACCAAAAAGTATAAAATACCTAGGAATAAACTTAACCAAGGAGGTGAAACATCTGCACTCCCAAACTACAAAACACTGATAAAAGAAATTGAAGAGCACACAAACAAATGGAAATATATTCCATGTTCATGGTAGAAGAACCAATATTGTTAGTGTCCATACTACCCAAAGCAATTAACGGATTCAATGTGATCCCTACCAAATACCAACAGCATTTTTCACAGAACTGGAACAAGTAATCCTAATATTCGTATGCACCCACAAAAGGCCCAAATAGTCAAAGCATTCTTGAGAAAGAAGAACAAAACATGAGGTATCAGAATCCCAGATTTCAAGATATTCTACCAGTCTATAATAATCAAAATAGTATAGTACTGGCACAAAAATAGATACATAGATCAATGGAACACAATAGAGAGCCCAGAAATAAGCACACACTCATACGGTCAATTAATCTGTGAATAAGGAAGCAAGAATACACAATGGGAGAAAGACAGTCTCTTCAAAAAATGGCGTTAGAAAAAATGGACAGCTACATTCAAAAGAATGAAACTAGACCAGTTTCTTACACCATACACAAAAATAAACTCAAAATGAATTAAGGAACTAAATGTGAGACCTGTAGCCATAAAGCTCCTAAGAGGAAACACAAGCAGTAACTTCTTTGACATGAACCTTAGCAACATTTTTCTTGATATGTCTCCTCAGTCAAGGGAAACAAAAGCAAAAATAAATTAATGAGACTACACCAAAATAAAAAGCTTTTGCACAGCAAAGGAAACCATCAACAAAACAAAAGGGCAGCCTATTGAATGGGAGATGTTTGCAAATGATTTATCTGATAACTCCACATTAAAAAATAATAATGCAATTATAAATGGACAAAGGAACTGAATAGACATTTTTCCAAAGACGACATACAGATGATCAACAGACATACAAAAATATTCTCAACATCACTCATCATCAGAGAAATGCAAATCAAAAAAGATATCACCTTACACCTGTCAGAATGGCTTGTATCAAAAAGATTCAAGACAAGTGTTGGTGAAGTGGAGAAAAAGGAACCCTCTTACATTGTTTTGGGGAATTTAAATTGATTCAGCCACTATGGAGAACAGAATGGGATTTCCTCTGAAAGTTAAATACAGAAATACTATATGATCCAGTAATTCCATTACCAGATATTTACCCAAAGAAAACAGAAACACTAATTCAAAGAGATATATGCACCCATATGTTTACTGTGGTATTATTTACAACAGCCAAGCTATGGAAGCGTCCATGAATAAATGAATGGATAATAAGGATGTGATACACACACACACACACACACACACACACACAATGGAATATTACTCAGCCATAAAAAAGAATGTGACCTTGCCATTTGCAAGAACACAGACAGACCTAGAGGATATTATGTTAAGTGAAATAAGTCAGACAAAGACAATTACCATATGACTTCAGTTACATGTGGAATCTGGAAAAACAAAACAAAGGAACAAAAACAAAAAAAGTAGAAACAGACCCATAAATACAGAAAGCAAACTGGTGGTTGGCAGGGGGCAGCAGGGTGAGGGGACAGGCTAAAAGGGGTCAAGGGGCACACGGGTACAGACTTCCAGTTTTGAAATGAATAAGTCATAGGGATGAAATGTACAGCATAGGGAATATAGTCAATAATATTGTAATAGCCTTGTATGGTGACAGATGGCAGCTACAATTGTGGTGAGCATAGCATAAGCTATAGAGTTGTCAAATAACTATGTTTTATATCTGAAACTAATGTACATTCTGTGTCAACTATATTTAAATAACTATATATTATATATGTGTATATATATTATGTATGTGTGTGTGTATATATATATATATATGCAAATATAAAATAGGTACACACAAAAAGGTGGGCTTTCCCATATTCATTCATACTTCCATACAAGTTGTCACTATTTAGAATATATTTACATATAGGATACATTACTATTTCTGTTTAAAGGTAGGTTTCCAAAGCCAGATTTTCACCTTGATACCCTTGAAGACACCCCATCTTTCTTTTCTTTTAATATAATTTGTTAAATTGTCTAACATACAGTATGTAAAGTGTGCTTTTGGGATTTGGGGTAGATTTCCATAGTTCATCAGTTACATACAACACCCAGTGCTCATCCCAACAAGTGACCTCCTCAATGCGCATCACCCATTTCCCCCTCTCCCCCACCTTCCCCGTCCACCCTCAGTTTGTTCTCCATATTTAAGAGTCTCTCTTATGGTGTGCTTCCCTCCCTCTGTTTGTAACTATTTTTTCCCCTTCCCTTCCCCCATGATCTTCTGTTAAGTTCCTCAAGATCCGAATATGAGTGAAAACATATGATATCTGACTTTCTCTGACTTATTTCACTCAGCATAATACCTTGCAGTTCCATCCATGTTGCTGCAAATGGCATGATTTCATTCCTTCTCATTGTCAAGTAGTATTCCATTGTGTATATAAACCATATCTTCTTTATCCATTCATCAGTTGAACATTTAGGCTCTTTCCATAATTTGGCTATTGTTGAAAGTACTGCTGTAAACATTGGGGTACATGTGCCCCTATGAATCAGCATCCTGTATCAATTGGGTAAATTCCTAGTAGTGCTATTGCTGTGTCATAGGATAGACCTATTTTTAATTTTTTGAGGAACCTCCACACTGTTTTCCAGAGCAGCTGCACCAGTTTGCCTTCCCACCAACTGTGCAAAAGGGTCTCCATTTCTCCACATCCTCGCCAGCATCTGTAGTTTGCTAAGTTGTTCATTTTAGCAACTTTGACTGGTGTGAGGTGGTATCTCAGTGTGGTTTTGATTTGTATTTCCCAGATGAGGAGTGACGTTGAGCATCTTTTCATGTGTGTGTTGGCCATCTGGATGTTTTCTTTAGAAAAGTGTCTATTCATGTCTTCTGCCCATTTCCTCACTGGATTATTTGTTTTTCAGTGTTGAGTTTGGTAAGTTCTTTATAGATTTTGGATACTAACCCCTTATCCGATATGTCATTTGCAAATATCTTTTCCCATTCCATTGGTTGCTTTCAGTTTTATTGATTGTTTCCTTTGCAGTGCGGAAGCTTTTTGTCTTCATGAGGTCCCAATTGTTCATTTTTGCTTTTAATTCCCTTGCTTTTGGAGATGTGTCGAGCAAGAAATTGCTGTGGCTGAGGTCGAGAGGTTGTTGCCTGCTTTCTCCTCTAGGGTTTTGATAGTTTCCTGTCTCACATTTTCAACTTTCATTCATTTTGAGTTTATTTTTGTGTATGGTGTAAGAAAGTGGTCTGGTTTCATTCTTCTGCATGTTGCCATCCAGTTCTCCCAGGACCATTTGCTAAATAGACTGTCTTTTTCCCACTGGATACTCTTTTCTGCTTTGTCAACGATTAATTGGTCATATATTTGTGGGTCCAATTCTGGGTCTCTATTCTATTCCATTGCTCTATGTATCTGTTTTTGTGCCAATAATATACTGTCTTGATGATTACAGCTTTGTAGTAGAGGCTAAAGTCTGGGATTGTGATGCCTCCCACTTTGGTTTTCTTCTTCAATATTACTTTGGGTATTCGGGGTCTTTTGTGGTTCCATATAAGTTTTAGGATTGTTTGTTCTAGCTTTGGGAAGAATGCCGGTGAAATTTTGATTGGGAATGCATTGAATGGGTAGATAGCTTTGGGTATTATTGGCATTTTAACAATATTTATTCTTCAAATCCATGAGCATGGAATGTTTTTCCATTTCTTTGTGTCTTCTTCAAGTTCCTTCATAAGTTTTCTATAGTTTTCAGCCTATTGATCTTTTACAGTTTCGCTTAGGTTTATTCCTAGGTATTTTATGGTTTTTGGTGCAATTGTAAATGGGATCGATTCCTTGATATCTCTTTCTGTTGCTTCATTATTGGTATATAGAAATGCAAACGATTTCTGTACATTGATTTTGTACCCTGTGACTTTGCTGAATTCATGTGTCAGTTCTAGCAGTCTTTCAGTGGAGTTTTTCAGGTTTTCCATGTGGAGTATGTCGACTGCGAAAAGTGAAAGTTTGACTTCTTTGCCAATTTGGATGCCCTTTATTTCATTTTGTTGTCTGATTGCTGATATGAGAACTTCCGACAGTATATTAAACAACAGTGGTGAGAGTGGACATCCCTGTCATGTTCCTGATCTCAGGGGGAAAGCTCTCAGTTTTTCTCCATTGAGGATGTTATTAGCTATGAGCTATTCATAAATGGCTTTTATGATTTAAGGATGTTCCTTCTATCCTGATTTTCTTGAGAACTTTTATTAAGAAATGATGTTGCGTTTTGTCAAATGCTTTTTCTCCATCTATTGACAGGATAATATGGTTCGTCCTTTCTTTTATTAATGTGATGTGTCACATTGATTGTGTTGCAAATATTGAACCAGCCCTGATCCCAGGAATGAATCCCACTTGATCATCGTCAATAATTCTTTTTATATGTTGTTGAATTCAATGTGCTAGTACCTTGTTGAGGATTTTTGCATCCATTTTCATCAGAGACATTGGCCTGTAATTCTCCTTTTTTTCTGGGGTTTCTGTCTTGTTTGGGAATCAAGGTAATGCTGGCTTCATAGAATGCATCTGAAATTTTTCCTTACCTTTCTATTTTTTGGAACAGCTTGACAAGGATAGGTATTAACTCTGCTTTAAATGTCTGGAAGAATTCCCCTGGGAAGCCATCTGGCCCAGGACATTTATTTGTTGGGAGATTTTTTTTTTTTAAATGTTTATTTATTTTTGGGACAGAGAGAGACAGAGCATGAACGGGGGAGGGGCAGAGAGAGAGGGAGACTCAGAATCGGAAACAGGCTCCAGGCTCTGAGCCATCAGCCCAGAGCCCGACGCGGGGCCCGAACTCACGGACTGCGAGATCGTGACCCGGCTGAAGTCGGACGCTTAACCGACTGCGCCACCCAGGCGCCCCTGGGAGATTTTTGATAACTGATTCAATTTCATCATTAGTTATGGGTCTGTTCAAATTTCTATTTCTTTCCTTTTTGAGTTTTGGTAGTGTGTGGGTGTCTAGGAATTTGTACATTTCTTCCAGTTGTTCAAATTGTTGGCATATAATTTTTCATAGTATTCTCTGTTAAATTCTTGTATATCTAAGGGATTGGTTGTAATAAATCCATTTTCATTTATGATTTTATCTATTTGGGTCTTTTTTCTTTTTGAGAAGTCTGGCTAAGGGTTTATCAATTTTGTTTACTTTTTCAAAAACAAACAATTCTTAGTTTCATTGATCTGTTCTACTGTTTGGGTTTTTTTTTTTTATTCTATATTGTTTTTTTCTGCTCTGATCTTTATTATATCCCTTCTTCTGCTGGCCATGGGGTTTCTTTGTTGTTCTGCTTCTAGTTTCTTTAGGTGTGCTTTCAGATTTTGTATTTGGGATTTTTTGTTTCTTGAGATAGGCCTGGATTGCAATTCTTCTTAGGACTGCCTTTGTTGCATCCCAAAGGGTTTGGATTGTCATGCGTTCATTTTCATTTTTTTCCATATATTTTTTAATTTATTCTTTAATTGCCTGATTGACCCATTCATTCTTTAGCCTACATTCATTTGGAGGTTTTCCAGATTTTTTCCTGTAGTTGATTTCAAGTTTCATAGCATTGTGATCTGAAAGTGTGCATGGTATGATCTCAATATTTTTGTACATGATGAGGGCTGATTTGTATCCCAGTATGTGATCTATTCTGGAGAATGTTCGATGTGCACTCGAGAAGAATGTGTATTATGCTGCTTTAGGATGAAAAGTTCTGAATATATCTGTCACGTCCGTATAGTCCAGTGTATCATTCAGGGCCATTGATTTTCTGTCTAGATGATCTGTCCATTGTTGTAAGTGGAGTATTAAATTCCACTGCAATTACCACATTTTTACTGATAAGATTGCTTATGTTTGTGATTAGCTGTGGTTATATATTTGGTGCTTCCAAATTCAGCACATAAACATTTATAATTGTTAGTTCTTCTTGATGGATAGACCCCGTAGTTATAATCTAATGTCCTTCTTCATTTCCTGTTATAGCCTTTAGTTTAAAATCTAGTTTGTGTGATATAAGTATGGCTACTCCATCTTTCTTTTGACATTCATTAGCATGATAGATGGTTCTCCATCCCCTCACTTTCAATCTGAAGGTGTCCTCAGGCTAAAGTCTGGGATTGTGATGCCTCCCGCTTTGGTCTGCTTCTTCAAAATTACTTTGGCTATTCGGGGCCTTTTGTGGTTCCATCCGAATTTTAGGATTGCTTGTTCTAGCTTCAAGACAGCAATCTTAAAATTCACATGGAACCACAAAAGGGAGGCATCACAATCCCAGACTTTAGCCTCTACTGCAAAGCTGTGATCATCAAGACACCATGGTATTGGCACAAAAACAGACACATAGACCAATGGAATAGAATAGAAACCGCAGAACTACACCCACAAAAGTATGGCCAACTAATCTTTGACAAAGCAGGAAAGAACATCCGATGGAAAAAAGACAGTCTCTTTAACAAATGGTGCTGGTAGAACTGGACAGCAAGATGCAGAAGAATGAAACTAGACCACTTTCTTACACCATTCACAAAAGCAAACTCAAAGTGGATAAAGGACCTGAATGTGAGACAGGAAACCATCAAAACCCTGGAAGAGAAAGCAGGAAAAGACCTCTGTGACCTCAGCCGTAGCAATTTCTCACTTGACACATCCCCAAAGGCAAAGGAATTAAAAGCAAAAATGAACTATTGGGACCTCATGAAGATAAAAAGCTTCTGCACAACAAAGGAAACAATCAACAAAACTAAAAGGCAACCAACAGAATGGGAAAAGATATTTGCAAATGACATATTGGACAAAGGGCTAGTATCCAAAATCTATAAAGAACTCACCAAACTCCATACCCTAAAAACAAATAACCCAGTGAAGAAATGGGCAGAAAATATGAATAGACACTTCTCTAAAGAAGACATCCAGATGACCAACAAGCACATGAAAAGATGCTCAACGTCGCTCCTCATCAGGGAAATACAAATCAAAACCACACTCAGATATCACCTCACGCCAGTCAGAGTGGCCAAAATGAACAAATCAGGAGACTGTAGATGCTGGCGAGGATGTGGAGAAATGGGAACCCTCTTGCACTGTTGGTGGGAATGCAAACTGGCGCAGCCACTCTGGAAAACAGTGTGGAGGTTCCTCAAAATATTAAAAATAGACTTACCCTATGACCCAGCAGTAACACTGCTAGGAATTTACCCAAGGGATACAGGAGTACTGATACATAGGGTCACTTGTACCCCAATGTTTATAGCAGCACTCTCAACAATAGCCAAATTATGGAAAGAGCCTAAATGTGCATCAACTGATGAATAGGTAAAGAAATTATGGTTTATATACACAATGGAATACTACGTGGCCACGAGAAAGAATGAAATGATGCCTTTTGTAGCATCATGGATGGAACTGGAGAGTGTTATGCTAAGTGAAATAAGTCATACAGAGAAGGACAGATTCCATATGTTTTCACTCCTATGTGTATCCTGAGAAACTTAACCGAAGACCATGGGGGAGGAGAAGGAAAAAAAAGGTTAGAGGGGGAGGGAGCCAAAGCATAAGAGACTCCTAAAAACTGAGAACAGAGGGTTTATGGGGGGGTGGGAGGGAAGGGTGGGTGGGTGATGGGTATTGAGGAGGGCACCTGTTGGGATGAACACTGGGTGTTGTATGGAAACCAATTTGACAATAAATTTCATATTAAAAAATAATAAAATTATGTATTTATTTATTTATTCATTTATTTAATACTAATCTCTACACCCAACATGGAGCTCAAACTTGATCCTGAGATTGAGTTGCATACTCCTCCCAACTGAGCCAGCCAGGCACTCCTCCATGCTGATCTTTTAAATTTCCTTTGTTTGCTCTTCTATTTCTAGTTTTCTGAGATGTAAATTTGGCTTGTTTGAGATTTCTAAATTTTCTTATTATACGTATTTCTTGCTATAAACTTTCTCCTAAGAACTGCTTTCACTGAATACCATAAATTTTGGTGTATTGTTTCCATTTTCATTTGTTTCAAGATTTTTAAAATTTCTCTTTTGATTTTTCTTTGACTTACTGTTTGTTCAGGAGTGAAGTTTTAGTTTTTACATGCTTATAAAACATGCTTTCCTCTTATTCTTGATTTTTAGTTTTATATTATTTGTTTGGAAAAATACGTGGTATAATCTCAATCTTCTTAAATTTGCTAAGATTTGTTTTGTGGCCTATTGTATGATCTATCTTTTTGAATGTTTCATGAGCACTTGAGAAGAATATGTATTCTGCTGCTCTTGGATAGAATATTGCATAGATCTCTCTTAGGTCCATTTGGTCTAATATATGTATCATTCAAGTCCAACATTTCTTTGTTAATTTTCTGTCTGGATGATCTATCCATTGCCAAAAATGGGATGTTGAAGTCCCATACTATGATTGTATAATTGTCTATATCTCTTTCAGATCTGTTAGTATTTGTTTACTGTATTTAGGTGTCCAATATTGGGTGCATATATGTTTACAATTATTATACTTTCTTGATGAAATGACCTCTTTATCATTATATAATAATGTGCCTTTGTTACCATTTTGGCTTAAAGTCTATTTTTTTTCTGATACAAACATAGCTTTCCCCACTTTCTTTTGGTTTCTACTTGCATGGAATATCTTTTTCTGTCCCTTCACTTGGGCTTATGTGTGTCCTTAAGGTGAAATGAGTCTTTTGAGGGTTGAATATATTTGGGTCCTGTTTTTTTTTTTTTTTTTAATCCATCTAGCATTTTTGTCCTTTGGAGAACTCAATCCATTTACATTTATAGTAATTATTAGTATGTAAGGACTTACTAATGCCATCTTCTCAACTGCTTTCTTGCTCTTTTGTGTTTCAGGTCCAGCTCACACCTTAGGAAGTATGAAGAATCTCAGGAATCAAATCTCAGGAAGCATTCTTTGACTCCATAAGCATTAGCACATTGACTATTGGAAGTGATAGTACATTGACACTCATTTTTTTACTCTGCATGTTCTTGTTACTTACATATTTTTTTAAAGCTCAAAAGTTTTTATTAAGAAAGGAGGCTGAATTTTGTCAAATGCTTTTTCTGCATCGATTGACAGGATCGTATGGTTCTTATCTTTTCTTTTATTAATGTGATGTCACACTGATTGATTGCGAATGTTGAACCAGCTCTGCAACCCAGGAATGAATCCCACTTGATCATGGTGAATAATTCTTTTTATATGCAGAAAACTAGAAATAGAAGAACAAAGGAAATTTAAAAGATCAGCATGGAGGAGTGCCTGGCTGGCTCAGTTGGGAGGAGTAGGCAACTCAATCTCAGGATCAAGTTTGAGCTCCATGTTGGGTGTAGAGATTAGTATTAAATAAATGAATAAATAAATAAATAAATAAATTTTAAAAAAGATCAGCATAAATAATGAGAAAAAAGACCAGAGAAAGCAAAAGAAATGATCAATGAGAGTAATAAGTATTTTTTTAAATATATATAAGCAAAACTGACCTGCTTTTAGCTAGACTAAGAAAAAGAGAGAAGTTCAAATAAGTAAAATCAAAATGAAAGAGCATACATTACAACTGATACCACAGAAATGCATAGGATCATAAGAAAGTATGAAAAATTTTATGCCAATAAACTTGAATCCTAGAAGAAATGGGTAAGTTCCTAGAAACATACAATCTATCAATACTGAATCATGAAGAAACAGAAAATCTGGAGACCAATAATGAGTAAGGAGATTGAATCAGTAATCAAAACTCTCCAACAGAGAAAAATCCCAGGACCATGTGGCTTCACTGGTGATTTCTAGCAAATGTTTAAAAAATAATACCTATCCTTCTCAAACTCCTCCAAAAAACAAAAGAGGAGGGATACTCCCAAACCCATTGTATGACACTACAAGAAAAAAAACTGCAGACCAATATCCCTGTAGAACATAGATGCAAAAATTCTCAACAAAATCTTAGCAAACTGAATTTGACAACACATTAAAAAGATCATACACCATGATCAAGTGGGATTTATCCCTGGGATGCAAGTATGGTTCAACATACACAAATCAATAAAGGTGATACACATTAATATAATGAGAAATAAAAATCATATGATCCTCTCAATAGCTGCAGAGAAAGCATTTGATGAAAACAACCTCTCATGATTAAAAAAAACCTTCAATATATTGAGTATAGAAGAAGCATAATTCAACATAATAAAGGCCACATGACAACCCACAACTAAATCATACTCAATGATGAAGGAAGGGTTGAAAGCTTTGCCTCTAAGATCAGAGAAAGACAAAGGTGCCTATTCTCATCAGTCTTATTTACCTAATACCTAAAATCCTGGCTAAGGGAATCAAACAAGATAAGGAAATAAAAGCCATCTAAATTGGAATGGAAGTAAAATCGTCATTATGTACAGGTGATTTTACATATAGAAAATTCGAAAAACTCTACCAAAAAACTTTGTAATTACTCAACAAACTCAGTAAAGTTGCAGGATATAAATTCAAAATACAGTAATCAGTTAGGTTTCTATACACTAACAATGAAATAAAGAAAAATATCCTATTCACAATAGCATCAAAAAACAATAAAATACTTAGGAATTTAACAAAGGAAGTGAAAGATCTATGCAATGACTACAAGACTTTGATGAAAGAAATTGAAGAAGACACAAACAAATGGAAAGATATTCTGTGTTCATGGGCCAGAAGAACTAATAATGAAAATATGTTCATACTGCCCAAAGTCATCTGTAGATTCAAAGCAATCCTCATTGGGGCACTTGATCAGTAGAGCATGTGACTCTTGATCTCAGGGTAAAGCCCCACATTGGATGTGGAGCCTATTGAAAGAGAAAGAAAGAAAGAAAGAAAGAAAGAAAGAAAGAAAGAAAGAAAAGAAAGAGAGAAATCCTCATAAAAATTCCAATGGTACTCTTCACAGAAATAGGAAAAAAACCACAAAATTTGTATGGAACTGCTAAGATCACAAATAGCCAAAGCAACCTTGAGAAATAAGAGCGGGGCACCTGGGTGGCTCAGTCAGTTGGGCATCCGGCTCTGGCTCAGGTCATGATCTCACAGTCCGTGGGCCCCACGTCGGGCTCTGTGCCGACAGCTCAGAGCCTGGAGACTGCTTCAGGTTCTGTGTCTCCCTGTCTCTCTTCCCCTTGCCTGCTCACACTCTGTCTCTCCCTCTCTCAAAAATAAACATTAAAAAAATTTTTTTTATAAAATGCAAAGTTGGTAAGAGACTAGATCTTTTTTTCAATATATGAAATTTATTGTCAAATTGGTTTCCATACAACACCCAGTGCTCATCCCAAAAGGTGCCCTCCTCAATACCCATCACCAACCCTCCCCTCCCTCCCACCCCCATCAACCCTCAGTTTGTTCTGTTTTTAAGAGTCTCTTATGCTTCGGCTCTCTCCCACTCCAACCTCTTTTTTTTTTCTTCCCCTCCCCCATGGGTTTCTGTTAAGTTTCTCAGGATCCACATAAGAGTGAAAACATATGGTATCTCTCTTTCTCTGTATGGCTTATTTCACTTAGCATAACACTCTCCAGTTCCATCCACGTTGCTACAAAGGGCCATATTTCATTCTTTCTCATTGCCACGTAGTACTCCATTGTGTATACAAACCACAATTTCTTTATCCATTCATCAGTTGATGCACATTTAGGCTCTTTCCATCATTTGGCTATTGTTGAGAGTGCTGCTATAAACATTGGGGTACAAGTACCCCTATGCATCAGTACTCCTGTATCCCTTGGGTAAATTCCTAGCAGTGTTACTGTGGGTCATAGGGTAAGTCTATTTTTAATATTTTGAGGAACCTCCACACTGTTTTCCAGAGTGGCTGCGCCAGTTTACATTCCCACCAACAGTGCAAGAGGGTTCCCATTTCTCCACATCCTCGCCAGCATCTATAGTCTCCTGATTTGCTCATTTTGGCCACTCTGACTGGCGTGAGGTGGTAAGAGACTAGATCTTAACTGTTCTCACCACAAGAAAGAAATGGTAATTATGTGACACGATAGAGGTGTTAGCTAAAGCTACAATGCAGAACACATGTAATACATGTAATACATGTGTATCAAATCAACACCTTGTATACCTAAAACTTACACAATATTATATGTCAATTATATCTCAAGTTTTAAAAAATTTTCCAAAACACCCAATGGACACTGGTTTAAAAAGAGGGAAACATTAGGAAGTGTCATTTGGAAAAATAGAAGAAAAATGGAAAGCACCATGCTTTCCTGTGGTGTAAGACATGAATTAGATGCTTCTGGAAATGAGTAATATCTCCCCATGTTTGATGAGGTTCTTGGTCAGCCATTCAGTATACATATCATATACACACCATTCATTC
Organism: Herpailurus yagouaroundi; assembly: GCF_014898765.1. NCBI lineage: Eukaryota > Metazoa > Chordata > Mammalia > Carnivora > Felidae > Herpailurus > Herpailurus yagouaroundi. The sequence continues at coordinate 16,212,818 of NW_024412447.1, read as the reverse complement.
TCATATTCTCTCTCTCTCTCTCTTGCTTTCTCTCTCTCTCTCTCTCTCTCTCTCTCTCTCTCTGTCCCTCTCTCTCATATCTTTCTCATGCATTACCCTCATGGTCAATAGTATGGTCTGAATGTTTGTGTCCCCTACAAATTCATATGTTGAATCCTAATACCCAAGGTGATGGTATTAGAAGGTGGGGTTTTGGAGAAGTAATTAGGTCATGAAGACAGAGACCTCAGAATGGGTTTCAATTTATAAACCTAAGAAAGCTCCCTCGGCTCTTTCTATACCATAAGAGAACACAACAATAACATGCTATGAATCAGGAAGTGGGCCCTCACCAGACAGGTGCCTGAATCTTGTCAGCAAATTGATTTTGGATTTCCCAGTCTCCAAAATGTGAGTAATAGATAAATACCAGTCTATGGTATTTTGTTATTGCAGCCCAAACAGACTGACGGTCACATCTGAGAAGTGTGTTGGGAAAAATTCCTTTGTTTACAGTTCCCCTGACTGTACAACTCTTAAAAATATATAGTAGTCTTTATAGTAGTCTTATAGTAGTCTTTCCATTTTTATTCATGTAACAGCATGCCCTAATAAGCAAAGCCCAAGAAGCTGTTGGTTTATGGCCCTTGAATCTAGAACTTAGCCTGGGTGTTAATGATTTGTAGCAATAGGCTCCTTACCTCAGACTCCACCTTGGCCTGTCTCAGAGCAATAGAAAGCAAAGTCTCAGAGACAAGGCATCACCAATCTGTCCCTTGCCTATGGAAATTTCAAGGAATTATTTAGTTATGACCTCTGTCTAGCCAGTAGCACATAGGTATAGGTGCATAAGAGGAGCTGGGAATGAGGCTTTTCTCCTAGGTCCCAATATCTTACCTCTGCTATTTTGCATCCAGGCTTCCTCCATGTACTCTCCCAAAATTTTGCTAGAGCAAAGAGATTGGCTTTTCAAAATTGAAGGTACAGATTAGCTAATTTAACCATCTTGGATTTCTGGTCTCTCTTGGCCAAGCTGAATATTCTCTTTCTGCTTTTTCATATGGGCTAGCTTTAACCAAAGCTTGTCTGTTTCTTACAAGAACTTACTAAAAAACTCCTTCTTGTAGACAATCAGATGCCAACATTCTAACTTTTCCATTAAGTTTCTTAAAACTCCAGTCCCAGGACAGAGTCTGAGACCCAAGATGCTACATGGGGCAATTTATCAGCTTTTGGCTGGGCACAATGAATACTGCCAAGTTCCTAGCCCATTTTCCTTGCCCTCCAACCTACCCCTATTCAGCCCTACCTACATTTTAAGGTCACGTGTAACATCAAATCCCAGTTCCAATTTCCTTATAGGTTAATATCTGTAGGTGCAAATAGCAGACATAGATTCTAGTCAAATAGTCTCTTCAGAGCACCTCCCTCAAGATGCAATTGCTCCAGCCACTTCCCATCTTCCAATCAGAACCCCCAATATTCCTACAAGAATCTGATTGGGCCTGCATGGGTCATATGCTAAAGGAAGACAGAGCACTTTGATTGACAGACTCATCAAGACTGCAGACACAGGAAGAGTAATGATTTTACAAAGGCAAGTCAAGATGTTTTTACCCCAGAAGACAGAAGCGACACTAAGGGGTGATGGGACCAATTGGGATCCATCAAAATGGTATAAATATTACTTTAAATTGAAGACATTTAAGATAGGGCAGATGAGAGAAGGTGGAGGAAGACTTTTCAGAACTTCCCTTATCTAACTAATGGCAGAAGCTTCTGAGACAGAAGCCATAAATCCCCTCAGGGGAGAATCCAGACAGGAAGGAGACTATGCAGCCACTGGCACCAGGATGAGAAATTACATAAACAGACATATCATAAATATTATCAAAATCATATTATTATAGTTTCCATTTGTTCTCATAAAAGTCCACCTACCTTTCCAAAAACTCCCATTTGTTTTCCCATAGAGACCCTTTCTCCCTCCTCTTCTTCCCCTCTTAAGTTGGTATATAAATTCCTATTTCTAGTGTCTCTTCATCTGAATGCTCCCTCATGCATGTGTAAATAAGCCTTGTCTTTTCTCATTAGTCTATTATCAGTTAATATTCACAACCCAAATTTTCCTCCCAACAGGGGTGAAAAAAAAAAAACCCAAGTTTTCCTACCAATAAGGATTGGAAAAAAAATCATTGCTCTTCATTGTACCTCTGATGATGTGAAATGATTTTATTTGAATTTTCAAAAAACACTCTGGGTATGTCATTGGTGCTATTAGCAACAGAGGTTTTTAAGACTGTAAAGGACAGGAATTTAAGTTCATAGCTGTAGGGAAATAGGGCACCCTGAAAGGTTGTGTTTATATCAAATAATGCATGTAAAGTTTTCACCACTTTCAATGAAAGCTAACTCCCCTTTCTGAAATTTCAAACATCTTATACTGTCTCCACTACTGTCTCTCTTTTTAAATTCACTTGCTTGAGTGTGCCCTATACCTTAATTTTTGGTCTAAATTCAAACTTTAATGATACTACCTCTTTTTTTTTCAATCAGTTCCCTCCAATCTTCCATCCTTGTCTAACCAAATGTGATTGTTGTGGGGTCATGAAGTACAACGGCCAAGAAAGAATTCTTGAGACTTCATAGGGTGCAACTTGGTAAGTTTATTTAGGTATCATGGGAACAGGACCAGTAGGCAAAAAGAGCTCCACTTTTTGCTGTATGGAGCTGTAGTTATATGCTTAGTGCTCAAAGGGGAGGGGACATGCAGGGAGTATTAGATCATTAATGTTTCTTCAAACTTCTGCTCATAAAACTACTTTTTCACAAGTGCTTATCAGAGCACTCATCATTTTTTGATCTTTGCTTTCCCTGAATTTCCATTCCCTTTAGAGTCTACCCCTCACCATAATGAGTTTTGACTACTACTTATATTGCTTTTTTATTGTTTTTTTCATACTTGGACTTTAACCTTATGGGGAAAAGACCTGTGTCTTTAACTCCTATCTACACTTCTGGCCACAAAATAAGCACGTAAACATCTGACTTATTAAAACTGCTAGGGGGAAGATGAGGGAGATTGCCTTCTTCTGTGATAGTGGTAGGAAGGGGCTATACCCCTCTGTAGTCAGACTGTCTAAGATCAAGTTTCATTCCTTCCATTTGTTGGCTATGAGACCTAGAGCAAGTTATTTAACCTCTCTCTGCATTGGTTTCCTCATCTGTAAAATGAGAACAACAGTAGCAACTGCCTAATAAAATTCTAGATTAGATAATATGAAGAAAGGTATCATAATGCCTAGTGTATAGTAAGTATCCTATAAACATTATCTGTTGCTATATACTCATTTAATGAGGATTTCTTAAATGTCTACTGGGAAACATTCAAGTGATGTATAAAATACAAGGTAATTAACATTTGTTGAGCATATAATCTGTGTCAGATATTATGCTGGGCACTTTACAGATTTAGGCAAGTGAAATAATCCATATTTTTCAGATGAAAAGCCTGAAGACAGAGAAATTAACTAACTTACCCCATGTTATATGGCTTTGTAACTATGATTTTTTTTTTAATTTTTTTTCAACTTTTTTTTATTTATTTTTGGGACAGAGAGAGACAGAGCACGAACGGGGGAGGGGCAGAGAGAGAGGGAGACACAGAATCGGAAACAGGCTCCAGGCTCCGAGCCATCAGCCCAGAGCCCGACGCGGGGCTCGAACTCACGGACCGCGAGATCGTGACCTGGCTGAAGTCGGACGCTTAACCGACTGCGCCACCCAGGCGCCCCTGTAACTATGATTTAATAAGATGATAATTACAGCAATCAAAATATAGAAGAGAATCTATTCTCAACCCCAATAGCTAGATTTCATTTTCCTGGGCATGAATCTTCCTGATTACCGGTGTCTGTATAAAAATTAATTGTAGTTGGATGTAAAGCAGGAATACTAACTCTTGAGGTGAGAGTGAAAGTAGAGCTGAAGCTGCAGAACTATTACAAAATGGGAAGATTAACAGGATGGTAGTGTTTTGGATATATTTAAATCAAGAGCCTGACGCTGTTACATCACTAATTAAAACGCTGTTGTAGTGATCTGGGTATAAGGCAATAATTTCTTTTTTTTAAATATTAAATTTATTGTCAAATTGGTTTCCATACAATACCCAGTGCTCATCCCAACAGGTGCCCTCGTCAATGCCCATCACCCACTTTCCCCTCCCTCCCACCCCCCACAACCCTCAGTTTATTCTCAGTTTTTAAGAGTCTCTTATGGTTAAGGAAATAATTTCTTAATTTGGGAGGAGCAGGATCACAGACCTCTTTAAGAATCTGATAAAAGCTATAGGCTATCTCCACACAGAGACCTGTAGATACACACCAAATTTTGAATATATAATTTGGTAGAATTCAGAAGCCACCTAAAACCTTCTTACAACAACTTCAGATTAAAAATCCCTAGGGGGCACCTGGGTGGCTCAGTTGGTTAAGCATCCAACTTTGGCTCAGGTCATCATGTCACTATTCATGAGTTTGAATTCTTCAGATTCTGTGTCTCCCTCTCTCTATTTCCCCTTCCTCTCTCTCAAAAATAAATAAAACATTAAAAAGTATTTTTAAAGAATCCCTAGAATCAGGGGCGCCTGGGTGGCTTGGTCGGTTAAGCGTCCGACTTCGGCTCAGGTCATGATCTCACAGTCCGTGAATTCGAGCCCCGCGTCGGGCTCTGTGCTGACAGCTCAGAGCCTGGAGCCTGTTTCGGATTCTGTGTCTCCCTCTCTCTCTGCCCCTCCTCTGTTCATGCTCTGTCTCTCTCTGTCTCAAAAATAAATAAACGTTAAAAAAAAAAAAAGAAAAAAAAAAAAGAATCCCTAGAATCAGAAATGATCCAGACTCCAGAACCTGATCTGTCCTTTCAAAATCTAGTCCTCTGATACTCAAAGACAATGGAAATACAATGCCCCAACCCTGTTCCCTTGCCTCATGAGCATCTACCATGGCCCACTCAGTGTTTGTGGAAAACTGGATGTTTTGCAAAGATATTCATGATGGCCAGGATGAAACATCCAACTTCGAGTAGAGGAGACTGAAGGAAAGTGTGGGTGTGCACACATTCACCTGAACGTGTACAGAGGGAAGCAACGGGTGTTTCCTTATCAACTTTTAGTTGCCTTATCAACCTTTTGTCCATCCAGTACTCTGGTTAGGTATCCTCTCTCTGTTCACCTTGGACAACAAAAAGGCAACATCATTTACAATCACTTTTGTCCTCTGCTCAATGATTCTTCCCTCTCTTACATTGTTTCTCTGGGTTTCAGGGTCATGACTGGGCCTTGTCAGGGTGTGTGTGTGGGAGAACGACATATTTTTTTTTGTAAAATTTGTCACTTTTATTTTTTCCCCAAAGAACTGTTCATCTAGAGATGAGGCCTGAATCCAAAGAAAAAAAACACCAAAGCTCAAAACTGATCATGAAGAGACATCTCATGGTATGATAATGCAAAGACTCACCAGGGATAATCCATACCTGGAGAATTCTAGAATGTGATGATTCATCCAGAGTCCCAAGAAAACCATGACAGATTCTGGAATCAAGTTGCCTGGATCCACAGGAAAACTCTCATGCATGAGATGGAACGTAATTAGAATGAACTTAAATGACAGTGTAGTCTAGACACAAACCTTGTGAGGGTCTTTTGTTTTGTTGTTGCTGTTTTGTTTGGCTTTGTTTTGTTTTGTTTTGTTTTTTTACAAACCTTGTTATATAAAAGAGTATGACATGAAGGAAAAGACTACAAACAAAACTCACACTTAACCCACCATAAGAAATGCTTTAATGTCAACTATACTGGAATTAAATTAAAAAAAAAAAAAGGATCATGGTAAGCAGTCTGCATAGATGGCCCCAGTGGACCACATCTCCAGATATTTGTGCTTTTGTGTAGCCCTATTGAATCTCGATTGGTTTCTGACTTACTTTATCCAATAGAAATGCAAAAGAAGTGATGTTCTGGACTTCTGAGTCTAGGCATTAAGGTCTAGAAGCTTATGATTTTTTTTCATTTTTGGAGTTCTGTAGAGGTTATACACACTCTTGGAGGCTACAAAAGCCCTTACATACCACCCATAAAGGGGTATTTGATATACCAAGGTGTTTAATAAAGGATTAATCTTACCCAAAGAAAGGTTTGGCCCTTTGGCTTGGCTCCTGGGAGATAATCTTAGAATGTCCTTCCTGTGGGGTGCCTGGGTGGCGCAGTCAGTTGAGTGTTTGACTTCAGTTCAGGTCATGATCTCACAGTTCGTGAGTTTGAGCTCCACGTCAGGCTCTGTGCTGACAGCTCAGAGCCTGGAGCCTGCTTCGGATTCTGTGTCTCCCTCTCTCTCTGCTTCTCCCCTGCTCACACGCTGTCTCTCTCTCAAAAATAAATACAGATTTTTAAAAATTAAAAAAAAAAAAAGAATGTCCTACCTGATAAGAGTTAGTCATCTAGAAGTGCCTCTAATGATTTCCTGAACCCCACGGTAATCTTGGGGACATCCTGAATTCATACTAGCTTTCTCCAGTCCAAGTCTCATAAGCGATTTCTACTATATTCTATTATATATGTTTCCTGATATAGTCATGTTACAAATACATACTTATCTCAGGGCATTATCCAGGGCTGAAAAGTGGCCAGGAGGTTGTTTGAATGAGCAGGGGTAGAGCCAGGCTTACTAATGTGGCCACTGACTTTCATTGTTTTAGTTCAGAAAAAAGCCATTCTCTTTTCTGGGTTCTCTCCTTTTGGAACTCTTAATAGACAAATGTGAGAACTTCTTGATCTACTGTCCACATTTTCCTCTACATTCTAAATAATTTCTACATTCTAAATAATTTCTTCTGGTTTCCCTTGCAGTTTACTAAGTCTCTCTTCAGCTTTATCTAATATGCCATAAACCCATCTACTGAGTTTTTTATTTCAACAGTTACTTCCTCCTGGTGTTGTTTAACTCGTTCCTCTATCTGTTGTATTCACTGTAAAATGGGTGGTTAGATCTACAAAACTGATTAGATTCAGATTACTTTTTACACATTATATTTCATAATCAGTGCTATATGCTTTCTTTCCTTTTACATCAAAAGATGTGTAATGTCTAATTGACTCATTTTTACTGATGATAAAATTAGTTGATGGTTCAGGTAGTATTAGCCTTCTCTTTTTATTACAAAGTTCCACATTAATCTTTCAATGATTTTGTTAACATTGTTGATATTATTCATTATCCATTAGTTGTTGCAAAAAATGTTTTCCAATTCTGTCATTCCTTATGTATCAATTATTAGGTCATTCTGAAATGCACTGAAATCTGAAATCATATTTCATGATATATTGATTTCTTGTGTTTTTCGAATTATTGACTTGGTGCCCTAGGACTCTCCAAAAGCAACCAGAGGATTTATTTTTAAGTGCCATTATGAACTCACAGATTTTTATATGTCTTATGATTTTCAATCCATTGCATTTATAATTCTTTTTAGCCTCACATAATCTCATGTTAGTTCAGTGAATACTCCTTCAGGTTGGCTTTTGACCTGACCTAATTCATCTTTAATAGTTTCCTTGATTTCTGACACAGCATGTCCCAAGTTTAACTCATACAGTTCTGCTCCAGATGTGAAGTCAGTCATTTTTCAAGGATCCTTGGTTTCTTTCAGGGAATGTGCTTGGTACTGACTGCTCCTAGGTTTGTAGGCTCTCTAAGAAAGACATTTTTTGAGAAAAATAAATCATGACTTCATACAATATTTCCAAATCGAATTTAAGACTATAAGGGTTGGGATGCCTGAGTGGCTCAGTTGGTTGGGTGTACGACTCTTGGTTTTGGCTCAGGTCATGAACTCACAGTTCGTGAGTTCGAGCCCCATGCCAGGCTCTGCAGTGATAGTGTGGAGCCTGCTTGGGATTCTCTGTCTCCCTCTCTTTGCCCCTGTCCTGCTTGCTCTCTTCTCTCTCTAAAAATAAATAAATAAAATTTTTTAAAAAGACTGAAAGGCTTTTATTTTGCTTCTATGATTTTATTATGTTCTGAATTGTGCCCCCCACCATGTATGTATGTTGAAGCCCTAACTCCCAATGTGATGGTATTTGAAGGCAAGACCTTTAGGAGTTATTTAAGATTAAATGAGGTCATAAAAGGGTGGGGCCCCAATCCAATGAGATTAGTGTTCTTGTAGAAGAAAAAGAATACACTGTCTCTCGCTGTGCACACATACACAGAGGAAAGGCTATGTGAGGACATAGCAAGAAAGTGATCATCTGCAAGCCAGGAGAAGAGCTCTTACCAGAAATTGACCCTGACAGCTCCTCAATCTTAGACTTTTAGAGAAAATAAATTAATAAATTTAAATAAAAATAAATTAATAAATTAAAATTTAATTAATAAATAAAAGAACTATGAGAAAATAAATTTCTGTTGTCTATGCCATACTCACACACACACACTTACCTCCTCTCTGTCCCCTTGCCTCACATGACCAATTTCCCAATCACATCTCCAACCCATCTTCTCTCTTCCATTCCCACTGCTCCAATTTAGGTTTTCACCATCCCCTGAAAAAGCATCCAACCTCCAATGTCTCCAACCTCTATTCTGCCTTCCACACTCCTACCACAATGATGTTGAAAGCTAGCTAAAGTATTCACATCTTTCAAAGGCTTCTTATCACTTAGAAGAAAAAGGGAGGCCCTAAACAAGAAATGCTTCCTAGATAGAGGCCTATCCCTGAGCAACTTCAATCCCTGCCTTTATTTTCCTAACCCTATATCCTGGTAGCATCAGACTCCTTCGCGTACTGTCTCTCAAACCTCAGCACCCCTGCACATGCTCTCCTTTCTGCCTCAAATGTCCTCCCCACATCCCATGTCCCTCTATTCTCAAGCTATAGACCCTGGCCAGGGGCTATGTATTGATCAAGTCTCCTCTCTCTGCAAAGTTACACACTCTTTTCTCAAGGTTCCCATTACCTCTGGTTGTTTTACTCACGGTTTTGTGGGCTTTTAGAGAGTGGGAGTCTTCTTCGATTCATCTTTTTGCCTAGCACAGAGTCTTAGAAGTGTTCTATAACTATTTGCTAAGAAAGAAATGAGTGTTGGACAAACTAACGTATGGGTGAATTCTTATTTTCCCAGTCTTCTCTCACCAGTTGCTAAGATGTTTCAATGGTCAAAGACAATTGACCACACCCATATTTTGGTCTTCAAATTGTCTGTGCCAGTAGCCTATTGTTTTCTGTTTCTCTTAACTTCCTAATACATTCTCAGTCCTCTTTTTATCTGAGAAGGCGTTATCAAGCAGTCTGCTCGTGGCCCATCTAACTCCTTCATAATTGTCACACATAAATATGTGCTGATACTGGACTTCTCTCCGTCTCACAGATATTGAAAAATAACACCTAAAATCATATTAGGCACAAAAACCTGCCGAAGTTTATCTTAAAAGCAGCTGTGGGGGTAGAATGCACTTAGTGTCCAATGTTTCAGTGTTTGATGAATGAATGAGGTTCCTCTGATTTGGAAGGCCTCGTCCAAGCCTGGGAGCTCAGCTTAAAAAGCGGAAACCGAACAGAATAGTTAAATGAAAGGCCGGAATACTCCACGTTCCAGCCGCCCACAGCGTGGAGAAAGAAGATGTACGTCTAGGGGCGCCTGGGGGGCTCAGTCGGTTAAGCGTCCGACTTCAGCTCAGGTCACGATCTCGCGGTCCGCGAGTTGGAGCCCCGCGTGGGGCTCTGGGCTGATGGCTCAGAGCCTGGAGCCTGCTTCCGATTCTGTGTCTCCCTCTCTCTCTGCCCCTCCCCCGTTCATGCTGTGTCTCTCTCTGTCTCAAAAATAAATAAACGTTAAAAAAAAAAAATTAAAAGAAAAAAAGATGTACGTCTCCCCGGATGACCAGGGTCTACGGTTCTCTTTAAGGGGGAGTGAGCGGAGCCCTGCCCTTAAGCCCGCTTATGGCTAAGGGGACACGCGGCCAATGAGAGGAGCGGTCCGAGGCGGAGCGACTTGCAAGGGACTGACGTCATCACGTTCCGACCGGCCCTCAGTAGGACACGCGCTGTGAAAGTAAACCCAGGAGGAGGTCGAGGTATGGGAGCTGCTGTTGCGGAGGGTGAATCCCGGGTTGCAAGGTGTCGTCGGGTTAGAGCCTGGAAGCAAGGGAAGTTGCCTGACCCCGGGGTTGTGCGGGGAGGGAGGATCAATCACCCCCAGCCTACCCCAGGCGGGTTGGACTCGGCATTAACTGATCAAGAAGGCGGCCCCAAGGCAAAGTCTCCTTAAGTGGGGAGGACACCCCGGCCGCTCCGCCAAGGCCTTGTGCGCTCGTGTGGCCAGACTGTGAGCCTCTGGGGAGACGCAAGCCAGCGGAAGGAAAGAAAGGGACGCCAGTAAGAGCCCACGTTTATTCGCGCCATTTAGCGCCTTACAGGTTAAACTTTCAAAGCACGCCGGTGAGCAGACCCTGTTGTTATTCCCGTTTTGTACAGGGGGACACGGCGACTTAAGTTAAAATGACAGCTTTGTAAATAGTATAAAGATGGGAGGTTGGGTTAAGTAAATAGTGAAACGTGTAAGTATCTCTAAAGTGGTGATTCCAGAAGGTCAACAAAAACTGTTTCTGATCTTCAGCACTTCTAGTAACAAAATTCCTTTGGTGAGTCATAACAACCAGAATGTTAAACTTTGAAATTTGTTTTTCAGGTGATCAGAGCCACATAATGTCAGTAGTTCGTTCATCCGTCCATGCCAAATGGATCGTGGGGAAGGTGATTGGGACAGCAATGCAAAAAACAGCTAAAGTGAGGGTGACCAGGCTTGTTTTGGATCCCTACTTATTAAAGGTGAGGAATATCCCTGTTTTCAGAAGGCATTGATAAATCACCAACATGTTACAGGTTCTGAACAGAGAAACCATTCCCTGTCAGTACAGATGCACTGAGCGTCTGCTGATCTGTGGGTATAACAAAGTGAATTAATCGTGGTTCATTCTCAAATTCTGAGGACACATACAGTTAATTTCAACTCAGTCTGATAACTGATACAGTACTTCTGTGTGCAAAGTACTGGGAGCAGAAAGCAGGACAGCTGATTCTTTCTTTCCACATTGCTGAAAGAGAGCATCCTCAAAGACATTTGAGCTGAATCTCAGAAAGGCTTTTATCCAAAGGACCACATTTGGGGGAGTCATTTTGGCCATGGTAAGTGGTATATGGAAGTTCTTTTAGCCATTAAAGGGCATGACATTGTACAGGAACAACAAGTAGTTTGGCATGTTTGAGCCCAGAGCTTGATCCTGAGTAGGCATTGACTGTTGTTGAGTGAATACAAGAACAGTGGGAGCTGGGCTGAGAAAGGCCTTTTATGTAGTATTTTTGGATTTCATCCTATAAGCAAAGGAAAGACACACTTGGAAACATAAAGATAGAGATGAGGACAGGAGGTAAGGAAATAGGTAAGAAGGCTATTGCAAAAGTCTAGAATGGAAATGATAAGAACCTGAACAGTCCTTGAAGCAATTGCAATGCAGTGGGAAAAGATTTCGGAAAGAAGGGCCAGAGTCCTTGATTTGTCAGATGTGCAAGGGAGGGAGAGGAAAGTGCCAAGGACAGGTAGGTAGAAATGTTCTTTGTTATCTAGGATCAAAAACACAGGAGCAGAGGTGACAAGGTTAAGGGAAGGGGAGGCCAGATGAGTTAAGGAGAAGAATAAAGTTGTCTTTTATTAACAACAACACAGGAACAAGCTGAAGAGTGACGACAGCCTTATCATTGGCCTGAGTCAGGAGACCTTAGTGTGAATATTGACTGTTGTTTACTAGCTGTGCACATTACCTAACTCCAGAGCCTGTTTTCTCATTTGTAAAATGAGAGCACCTTCTGCAGCAAGGTTGTTATGAGCATCTGTGGCTTGTTTGCAGTACTTCGAGCTAGGCATGGAGCTAAGTGTGGTGTGTATATTTAGAACATTTAATTATCTGGATAACTTTAGAGATGCAGATAGTGGAGCCTCATTTTAGGTTGTGAAAAAAACTAAGCCTGGAGTGATTCAGTGACTGTGCCAAGTCACACAGCTAGTAGTGAGAGTAGCATGTTCATAAGGCTGGAGAGAAGGCTCCACTAGGAAGGAAGAGTTTAAATAGTATAGAGAAGGATGATGATTAATAGACAAAGATACTGAAGGTAATAGGCTGGAGAGCTCAGGCACATGATCCACTCTGGGAAAGTCATTGCTATTTTCTAGAAGTTAAGCAGTTAATTTTTGTATTGGAACCCTCCTGAGTGTATTATCTTTTTTTCCCAAGTCCCAGCTTGTTTTCTGTGCGTTACTTTTTATATTCTATGCTGCGTTGTCAGATCACAGATGGGAACTACCGATTTGTTCCTACTTCTCTCAACAGTATTTTAATAAACGAAAAACCTACTTTGCTCATGATGCTCTTCAGCAGTGCACAGTTGGGGATATCGTGCTTCTCAAAGCTCTACCTGTCCCACGAACAAAGCATGTGAAACATGAACTGGCCGAGATCGTTTTCAAAGTTGGACAAGTCATAGATCCAGTGACCGGAAAACCCTGTGCAGGAACTACCTACCTGGAAAGCCCAGTCAGCTTGGAAACTACCCGCTTAACCAAAAATCTGGAAGAACTGAATAGCTCTTTAGCACAGTGAAGGACGATTGGAAGGAGACAAAGGGAAAGATTTATAAGTTTGCTTTACAGAAAAAGAAATTTTTCTAAATTTCATTACAAACTGTCCAATTTCTCTTCTGGTATTTATGGAATAGCTAAAAGTAAATGAAGTAAAGGCCTTGTTAAAATTTTTCATGAGTGTAAGGTCATGTTTGAAATTTCCTTTTCATTGAACATACTTTCCTCTTACAGGAAGTGTACCTAGTAATCCCCTGCATGGTTTTGTAAGCTCACTTTTTTAGAAGGTGTATCTTTTTTTTTTTTTTTTTTCCATTCAAAGGAATCTTGAATTTATCTTAGAACCCTTATTTGGGGAGGAAAATACCTTTTGATATCTTAAAACAGAAGACTGCATTAAGTGAATATTTATTTTTGGTGGTATATATTTGAAACTAATTTGAAATTTTTCTTTTTTTTTTTTTTTGTTTGTTTTTTAATGTTTATTACTTTTGAGAAAGAGAAAGACAGAGAGCAAGCAGGAAAGGGGCAGAGAGACACAGAATCCAAAGCAGGCTCCAGGCTGTGAGCTGCCAGCACAGAGCCTGACCTGGGGCTTGAACTCGTGAATGGTGAGTTCATGACCTGAGCTGAAGTTGGCTGCTTAACCGACTGAGCCATCCCAGTGACCCTGAAATTATTTCTTTGATTTAACCAATTACAAATGGAAATAATCAGCAGTCTGGTTGGGGTCAGACCTTATAAGAATGTCGACACATAGAAAATAAAACTTGAAAATTCTGTGTCACTTTTCTTTCATCCTGTATTCTAGAGTGTATTAAATAGGAGTGGATTCATAAAATCTGATACATTGATGAAATTGTAGAGTTCCTCATACTGTGCATTTGAGTTGGAGAGTTTGAGTTCTGTTGCTGTTTATTAATAAACTATGAACCTAGATTTTGACCTGAAGAAACATTGAGTTACATATTCCAGTTTCCTGGCTCCTAGGAAGAGATTTGGAGCATATTTGAGTTTCAACTAATACGTGTATTATACAAGTACAGAGTTTCAGCAGTAACCACAAGCACTGCCTATCCTCTCAATGCTCATAATCTAGTAGGGGAGGTTATGTACAGCTGCCTTCATAGCAGAGAAGCACATGGGTGGGGGGGAAATGACAACTTCCCAGAAGAGACTAGATGGTGCTAGAACTGAATCTTAACAGTTTCTGGGCTAGTAGATAAGGGTTGTGGAAAGGGCATTCCAGGTAGAGGGAGGAATGTAAAATCCCAAAACTATGAGAAGAAGCAGCATAACCAAGGGGTTCTGCAAGCCGATGAGGACTGCTTGGGACACTTTGAACATGAGTGGGGTTCAGGTAAAGAAACAGGTGGAAATTATACTGTAAGTGGTGGCAGGTTACATTTTTAAAAGAGTATGATATAATTACATAATGAACTGTAAGGGGAAAGATTAGAGGGAAAGAGACCTGTTCAAAGACTGGTCCTAAGACAAACTGAGTAGGGTGAGGAAAAGAGGTTGGATAAATGATGTTCCAAAGTAGAACTCTCAGAGCTTGATACCAGGAGAGTGAGCAAAACGGAATCATCTAAGAGTGTCTAGGTCTCTGACAGGTGAAGTTAATGTGGGTTCCACCTTGCACCTGTACAAGCCATTGCAAAAACCTCAAATATTTAAAATGCTTACATATACTCTACTTTTTTTGAGAGAGAATTTTAAGCACGCTCCATGCTCAGCGTGGAGCCTGACGTAGGGATCAATCCCATGACCCTGGGATCATGACCTTAGCCGAAATCAACTGACTAAGCCACCCAGGCATCCCTCTTAAGATATTTTTCCTAATAATCTTGGTGTAAAACTTATGCTCCAGGAAGATGCCCAATATTTCTTCTATGACATATACACCTGTGAGCTTCTATGACAGCTATACACCTGTGAGATAAAAGTACATGTCCCCAGGGGCGCCTGGGTGGCGCAGTCAGTTAAGCGTCCGACTTCAGCCAGGTCACGATCTTGCGGTCTGTGAGTTCCAGCGCCGCGTCAGGCTCTGGGCTGATGGCTCAGAGCCTGGAGCCTGTTTCGGATTCTGTGTCTCCCTCTCTCTCTGCCCCTTCCCCGTTCATGCTCTGTCTCTCTCTGTCCCAAAAATAAATAAACGTTGAAAAAAAAATTAAAAAAAAAAGTACATGTCCCCAGTAAAAAATATTGGAAGATAACAGTGGAGAAGAAAAATGCAGAATAAGTGGCCTAATACTAAATAGCACAAAAGCAAGGTCGACCAAGAAATATTTACCAAGTTTACATTTCAGGAAAATACATTTAAAAGCATTCATCTCTTAAAAAAAAAAAAAAAAAGCTGAGAAGTTGGGAGAATGTGTGAGAAAGTCACAAGGGCACAATGACACCACAGGCTTAAAGAGGCTTCCCTCCTACTGTGGAGGATTGGGACATGTCCTTTCTGCCCTGGGGAGAGCTCCCTTTTGGGTCTAAGTGTCTACAGGCTCACTAATCATAAGCCTGTTGCTCAGCCACATAGCCTCTGGACTCCTGTCCCCTGTCCCTTGGCCTCCTTTCCACTGGCCTCCAAGAGACCCATATCTCCCTGATCTGGAGCAAATCCTTGTTGTCCCTCCATCCACAGGACCCCTTTTTAATCCTTCCTGGTGGTTCCTTGCCATATTAACATGTTCAAATATTCCCCAGTCAGAAAACTGCACCCCTTAAGCTCCAATGCTTCCTTTGCCTCCAAGATTACTAGCTTCAGAGAACCCCTCAGACCAAAAGCCCAGTTGCTGCCCTCTCCCCTCCTGCCAGGGTAACAGACCTCCCAGGTACCCACCCATCCTGAGGACATTTCCCTCTTGGCCTCTGCAGATTCTTGCACAGTGCTCCCCTTGGTGGCTGGGGTCTCTCCTCCCTTTCTCCCCCTTCTCTCACTGTCTAGCTCCCTTTCTGCCTACCTTGTCTCGGTTGCAGTTTTCAAGGTTACTTTTGCGGCTCTTTTACTCAGGATACACTTTCCCTAAACAGTGCCACCCGACCCACGCCTTTGTTTAAGTTGTTTTCTTGACCGGAGATATCCTCCCTTCCACTGGTCAACTCTTCCTTTGGGACCGCGCTATCGTGCCAGGAACTCGGCTCTGTCTTCCGCTTCACAGCCACCGCCGGTTACAGTCTCGCCTGTCCGTGTCCCCTTCCCGTCTGGTGAACCTCTTCATTTCAACACTTGACACGCTGGAGCCAATTATTTCACATCCTGCCCCACTAGACTGAGTCGGCTTGACGACTGAGACGCGACGAGGGCCCATCAGTGTTGATATGAACAGGTTACAGGAACAATGTAGTCCCGAGACCACCAGATAACTTGAGTATGTTTTCATCTAGAATGTTTTTATTAAAGCGTTGCTTTGGGTTTGTTTTCGGTTTGAAAGGCAATGTATTTACATGGTACAAAGTTCAAAAGGTATTAGGGAGAAGCCTGAACTCAGTGTTACTCTTTTCTTGTGGATCTTTCCATGTACATTAAAGCCTTGCCCATGGTCCTCTAGCGCTGGACATTCAGCTCCTTTCGCTGGTGATTGTCTCGTAAAGCAGTCCTTTTCGCCTTCGCGCTCCTTTCTCGCAGCTGCAGGACCTCCTCGCGCCGGGACCGTGGGCCCTACTTCCCCTGGCGGCGGCGCCTGGCGCTGCAGCGGCCGCGCGCCCCGCCCCGCCCCAGCCTCGGCGGGCCTGGCCGGGGGAGGGGTCGCG
>NW_024412447.1:16176963-16195998 GCF_014898765.1 Herpailurus yagouaroundi | reverse complement strand
GGAGGGGTCGCGGCGGCGGCGGCGGCGGCGGCGTCAGCGGCGGCCCGGGCGGTGGGAGCCCAGGCGCCAGAGCAAGATGGCGGCGCGAGTACTGCACGCCCGCGGAGCGGCTTGGGTCGGCGGTCTCCTGCGGCGGGCCCCCCCCTGCAGCCTCCTGCCAGTGCTCCGGTGAGCAGCGCCGCCCTTTCCGGGAGCGGCCGGGGAGGGGCCGCCGCGGGGCAGAGGGCGCGGGGTCCCCGGCACGGGTGTCCGCCCCGGCCCGGCAGCGCTCCCTCGGGGCAGAGCCGCAGGGGTTGCGGGGCGGCAGGGGCCGAGGCCGCTGTCTGCCGGGCCGGGCCAGGCGGGGGAGCCTTGGCGGAGTCGGAGCGCCTTCCCGGCGGGCCGGGCTCAAGGTCACGGCGGGGACGGCGCTCGGCGCCAAGGCCACGTCCGCCTGCCGTGCGGGCTCGGCCTTCGGGACCTTGACCCTGCGCGACCCGCGCGGTGGCGGAGGGCTGGCGCGCGGCTGAGGCTCCAGGCCCTGGACTCGGCCTCCGGCTTCTCGCGGGCGCCCAGAGAACGCTACGTGCCCGCGCAAAGCCTTGATGTCCGCATCTGCAAATGGCAGTAGAGATACTACTCACCTCTTTCTTAGGTTGTGAAGAACTAAAATAACGCGTTGTCCCGTCTGAACCTTCAGTGAAGCACAGGGGGAGTGGTGGGGAGGTCTCAGTGCTACGAACAGCCTTTGACTTGCGTTGAAAAGTGGGTAACGGATCAAAAAGTATGAACAGTTACCAGCGCTAAATAGGCGTTGGGTTCAAGTTTACAAGTTTTTTCCTAACCTCATTGGATTAAGTATTCGGTTTGCTGAATTCATGCCTTTGATGTATCCATGTCCTATAGTCCATGTTCAGAAACCAAGCTCATAACTAATTTATACGTAGATTTGCTTTATTGTTTTCTTTACATTGGATAATTTAAACGTTTTCTGTTTGTGGTTAAATAATGAGCCTCCAGAAAATTCAGTTGTCAGTAAAGGAACTTCATGTTTGTTAAACTCTTACTGTGGGCCAGAGAGCTTATTTAATTTAACCCTAGTAGCAATTTTAAGAAGTAGCAGGATCTGCATTTTGCAGATGAGATGGAACCTCAAAGCAGGTGAGACACCTAGCTAGAAAAGGCATTTGACCTCAAGTTTGTCAGGCTTCAGGCTCAGCACCCTTCTTAGGACTGATGCCCAACTTGTATTTCCAAATTTGATGTTTATGTTTCCAGTTTGATTAACAAATCAACCTCCTTTTTTCTGTTGCTGAGCATCTACTGTGTGTCTTTTTTTTTTTTTTTCACACAGGTGATATGAGCCTGTGAAATTCATATTTTCTTCTTTCCAAAAAAGACCTCTGAGGCTGAACGTATTCACCCAAAAGACTCTAAATACTCTACTACTCTTGGACACTAAAGTGCCCAAGGTCACAAAGCTAGTAAACTGGAGATTTGGACCTGGGTCTGTCCAGTACCCCCACGTCCTGCTGGGGCCGAATGCTTTTGAATCTAAAGTCCTTATCTCTGTCCAGCCTGTTGGCTCTGGGATTACTTTCTCAAGCCCCCTGTGCCGTTGGACCACTGCCCCTTCCTGGGTGCTAATCTGCCTCAACTGTAGGTGTTCTTTAGGACTCAATGTAGACCCAGTTGATTCATTTATTGTACAAATACTGAATGTAAATGATGTCTTTGAAGTCTTGTGAAACTCAACATAATAGCCATGGTCACTGTCTCCAGGAGGCCATGGCAGAGGTAAAAACTCATAGAGACTTACAGATTGAGGTAGGTGGTATGAGAGAAGATCAGGGAACCTACTACATGAGATCATGGAGGGCCTCCCCAAGAATGTGACGTTAAGCTGACATTTGAAGGGTCAGTGTGCAGCAAAGCCCTGACTGGGAAGGATGAAGGCATACTGGGAAACTCCAGAAAAGTCAAGGAAGTGAGGAGCCCAGGAGTGAAGGGAAGAGTGACTAGAGGACAGGTGGCAAGGAGCAGGAGCTGGATAATTCCAGGTCTCACAAGCCATTTTAGAGAAATTGGATTTTATTCTGAGCACCATGGAAACCATTTAAAGATATAAATTCTAGTGTGACATGATCTGCTCTGTGTTTTTAAAATATTAGTCTGGGGGCACCTGGGTGACTCAGTTGGTTAAGTGTCCGACTTGGCCTCCTGGTTCTTGAGTTCGAGCTCCGCATTGGACTCTGCTGACAGCTCAGAGCCTGGAGCCTGCTTCGGATTCTGTGTCTCCCTCTCTGCCCCTTCCCCACTGGCGCTCTGTCTCTCTCTCAAAAATAAATAAACATTAAAAATTTTTAAATAAATAAATAAAAAATACCAGTCTGATTTTGGAAAGGAGACAGAATCATAGGTAATGGCTAACTGGTCAGATGCTGGTGCCATTTATGGAAAGTCATTTGTTCCATAAGCATATGAGTGCCCACCGTATGCTGGGCGCTGTTGGGAAATATCAGTGAATAAGGTCCTTGCCATCTGGGAGCTTGCTCCTAATTCAGAGAAGGAAGAACAGTTGTAGGGTGTGGAGGGGGGAATCCAGAGCACTTTTCAACCTGGTAAAGTTTGAGATGGCTGTGAGCTATTCAAATGGAAAGGCGGTTGGCCTGTTTGATCTATAGGACTCCTCAAAGGAGATGTCTGGACTACAGGTTACATTTGGGAGCTGCTGGTATATAGGAATGCTAAAAGTTGATAGATCCATGGGTTTCATTATACTGCTTTGCATTTAATTGAAATTTTTCATATAGAACATTTTTTAAACCCATAGGAATGGATGAGGTTGCTTGCAGAGAGAGTGTGGATAGAGAAGGGGTTGAGAAGCAGGCCTGAGATGTGTTCACAGGCTAGATGTAGGAAGAGGCAGCAAGGGAGACTGGGAGAGAGCAGCCAGTGAGGGCACTTTGTGGCAGTGCCCAGGGGGAGGTATTTCAAGGAGGGAGCTGGCAACTGTGCCAGATGCTGCTAAAAAGTTAAGATGACAGAAAACTGGATTTGACAACAGGGGTCTGTGGGTGACCTTACAAGAGGGGTTTCAGAAGGGAAGGAGGAGTCTTCCCAGGAGACTATCTTGCCAGCACCTCTTCTCTGCTCAGTGCCAGGCCTGGGGTCTCATTTGCTTAGTGGACATTGCACGAGTATCCTACAGGTGCTTGGGTTGCTTATGCACCTAAAATTGAACTCCTCTTCCTCCTGTAGAGCTTGCTCCTTCTGGGTTCTCTCTCCAGTAGTGGCACATCTTCCCTGTAGTGGCCCCAAGCCCACCCCCTCCTGCTCTCTCCCATCTAGCCAGCTACAGGATCTGTCAGTTCTCCCTGCAGTGTGTCTTCACTCTACCTTCTCTCCCACCACTCCCCTCACTTAACTGGTGGCAACACTTGTCTGGAGTCCTGTGAAGGAAGGGTAAGGTCTCGAACCTGTTGGTGAAGGGGACAACTGAAGAATTCTGTGCAGAACTTTTTCCTGTTAGAAAGTTCTGACTTGAACCTTGACTGGATCCCAGTGCCTCTTTTTCCCATACCACCCACCCCACCCCACCCCTGCCAAGAAAAACTGTAAAAGACATTTTGGGAACAGTTGGGGACAGTTTAATATGGAGTGGATATTAGAATTATTCTTTTCCTCAGATGTGAAAATCATATCATGGTTTTGTCTTTGTTCTTAGGAGGTGCATGCTGAAGTTTTAGGAATAAAGTGTCATAATGTCTGTACTCTACTTTCAAATGGTTTGGTAAAAATAAAGCTAATATGTATAGAGAGAAACACTTAAAATTGATAAAATGTTCATCATTCTTTCATCTAAATGCAGGGTATAGAGGCCTTCATTATACTGTCCCTTCATCTCTGTGTTTGAAGTTTTTAAAAATGAAGAGAATAGCTCTCTGTAGCAGCAGTGTGGAAGACAGGTTTATTGGGGTGGCAGGAGGCTTGGTGGTGAGTAGAGGAGTGACATTGTTACTACTTTAATGCTCGACTCTTCTTTGAATCAGGCCCTTCAGCTTCCTCTCTCCTCGTCATCTCTGGCTATATTCACAAACTCCTGGCTTTGGCAGGTATAGGTCTACTTCCTCTCATGGGCGTCTGTCTACCTGACAAGTGTTCCTCATCTTTCAGGGCTTCAGTTCAACAAGTACTCGTTCAGAGAATTGGTTCATCTCTCCCCCGACCTCTGCCCCCACCCTTGTCACAACCACCACCTTATGTGGCCATCAAGGGGCTTATCTCATGTTGGGCTGTGATCATGGTTGTCTGTCTGCTCCCACTGACAAGTAGCTCTGTGAAGTCAGGGCCAGGTTTATTCATCTTTATATCCTCGGCCTGGCTTGGCATCTGCAGCACACAGTCAGTAGATATTTGGTGTTCAAATGAATGAAGTCCATTTCACCACTGCTGCCTCATCCTGTGGTCTCAGCGCTAAATGTATTTCCCATCTATGGTTTGCTCCAACTAAACCACAACACTGTCTGTCTAGATACCTAGTCAGGGCCTGTGCCTTCTCCTTTTCACCTCAGGAATATCTTTTGAAGATATTCCTTCCCCTTCATCTCCACTGCCTGCATCATAGCCTAGAACCATCTTTTAGGCTATCTGGTGAGTATTGAATGCCTCCTGTGTGCCTGGCACTGCTGGCCTTGATAACCAGCAGAAAGCCCAGGAGCCACGCTCCCTGCCTTTATTGCTGCAGTCCACCTGCCACACCACTGCCAGGCTGCTTTACACACCTTGATCTTTTTTTGAAAACTTGCTAGCATCTTACCATGTACCAGGTAGAATCCAGCCAATGGGCATGGTGTACAAGGGCCTGACCCCACGGCCCCGCCCTTGCCTTCCCACTCTTTCTCTCACCGTTCTCCACACCCTGTTCCCCTGCCTTACCAAGCTCTGCTGTTCCGGAAATATGTCATCCAGTTTCATGACTCCGTGCCCCTGGACATGCTGTCCCTTTTGACTGGAATTACCGCCTGCCTCGTCCACCTGTCTGTGTGGTCCTCCAAGACAGAGCCAGAATGTCTCTGCTGGAGTTCCTCCACTCCTCACAGGCCAAGCCAGTGGTTCATTCCCACAGCATGTGTGTGTGTAAATCTGCGGTATCTGAGACCAGTCTGGGTGTTAACTGTGTTTTTCCTATGAGACTAAATAGGTGAGGCATCTGGCTCATCTTTACATCCACAGAGTCTGGCAAATAATGCTAATTCTATTTAAAGTCTGATGTTTTGGGGGGTGCCTGGCTGGCTCAGTCAGTAGAGCTTGCAACTCCTGATCTCGAGTAATTTCCAGTACCATGTTGGGTGTAGAGATTACTTGAAAATAAAATCTTTGGAAAAAAATGATAAAAATAAAGTCTAATGTTTTGTAGAACGTGCTGCCCCTACCCCACCCTCTGTTAAGTGCCACACAACAGATGTATGATGTTATAAAGACTACTGATCGTGCAGTTTGTCATTCTCAGTAAAGAACCCTAGCCCGGATCCTATCACCCTGACAGCTGTTGGCATAGCTCCTTCTACTCCTTTCCGTGATTCAGCTTGGACAGCTAGATGGACCGGGCACACTGGCAACTTTGGTCACCTGACACTGAAAAGATTCCCGAGTTTGACAATCAACTGGGGGTAATGGCGGACTGGACTGAACTGTTTTTCATTTGTCAAGACAGTTGCTACCCAAGCTGACAAACAGATACCCTCAGGTTCTTGTGTGTGTCCCATGATGCTGACTATTTCTTAGGCTTATCTTTATATTACAGTGTTTTCATGTCCCTTACCTCATTTTACCCATCTTAAAGTAAATCTCTTTGGTGTTATTAAAACCTGGGAGAATGCTCAGCTGGGGAGATTTATGTTTGGGAGACATCCCTTATTAGTGAGAATATTTTGAACTTTATAGTTTGATCATATTTTCATTTTCATATTTACATCATATTTTCATAGGTTTATATTTTCATTTTGCTACTTCTTAGCTCACGTCATTTAACCTCTCTGAGCCAAGCTTTAAAATGAGCTAATACTTACCTTGCTAGACTGTACTGAAGATTGAATGAGATGACATAGACAAGCTGCCTAATTCAGTGCCTAACAGGAAGTATGAATTTATTAATTTGTAATTCCCTTTCATTCTAAAGAAGAGGAACAAAATTATTTTGGGATTTTCCCCTTCCAGATTTAATTTGCTAATAATTCTGTATCATGCTTTCTTATTTTTAAAGTATTAAATGCCATAGAAATTAAATATCTATATGTACACATGATAATGCATGTCTATGCATTTCTGGAAGGACCCATTAAAAACTGTTAGTAGTGGTTGCTTAGGTGAATATTTGTTATTTTAAATGAAATTCCCTAATGCTGATATTTTTAGAAACTTTCATTGTACCCCTTTCTTAATTATTCATAATAGTTTTTCCTAAGCTCTTAACATTTATTTAATACCCCCAAAACTTTGTAAACACTGTTTCTGTCTAGTGAACTTAAAATCTAAAATAAAGAAAAAACAGGAATTATATAGTCTCATTAACAAATCTTAAAACTTTCTCCTTTTTGTATCATTAATTTTAATGCTAGCCATTGTATTCATGATACTATTTAGCAAATATCCCAAAATGTGATATGTTTGAAACACTTTATTTTTTTTATTTATATATGAAATTTATTGTCAAATTGGTTTCCATACAACACCCAGTGCTCATCCCAAAAGGTGCCCTCCTCAATACCCATCACCCACCCTCTCCTCCCTCCCACCCCCCATCAACCCTTAGTTTGTTCTCAGTTCTCAACAGTCTCTTATGCTTTGGCTCTCTCCCACTCTAACCTCTTTGTTTGAAACACTTTAAACAAATTGACAAATGTTTTCATTTTTATTGACATAAGTTTTACCATGACTGTTTGGAGAATTGCCTTCTTCAGAATTTATTTATATAATCTAATAGTTTTATATATAATTTATTGCTTTTAACTTTAGGTTTGTTTTTATTGAAAAAGTAGTTTTAAAAACTTAATTTTTTAACCTTTCACTATATATCAGGTGCCGTCCTAAGTGCCTTAAACAGTTTTACTATAGGGCTAGATATGTACTTAAAAATATACAAAAGTAAGGGATCCCTGGGTGGCACAGTCAGGTTAAGCCTCCAACTCTTTGATTTCCGCTCAGGTCGTAATCTCCTGGTTCATGGGTTCCAGCCCCGTGTAGGGCTCTGTGCTGACAGTGCGGACCCTGCTTGGATTTCTGTCTCTCCCTCTCTCTGCCTCTCTCCCGGTCTCTCGCATGCGTGTTCTCTCTCTCTCTCTCTCTCTCTCTCTCTCTCTCTCTCTCTCTGTCTCTGTCTCAAAATAAACATTTATATATATACATACACACACACGTAAAAGTAAAAGCACAGCATAAGGAATATAGTCAGTGATACTGCAACTGCATTGTAACAGGACAGATGGTAGCTACACTTGGTGAAAATAGCATAATGTATACATTTGTCAAATCACTAGGTTGTATAGCTGAAACTAGTGTAACATTGTGTGTCAACTGTACTTAAATAATAATTATAAAATACACACATGTGAAAAACACAATACAGGTGTTACATGAGTAAAGCTGTGTCTCTTCTACCTTAACTCTTCCCTCCCTGAGAGATACCACCATCAATACTTATTAATTCTAGGACATTTTAACATACAGTAAAAGAAATGTGGGAGAAATTCCAACTTGTTTTCACAAATGCCATTTAAACTATTTAATGCATTTAAACTATATTTTTGTCCTATGCACTTATAAGAAAAATTACATGTACAGTACTAGTATAAACTTATTTTACCTGTTAAATATGAGTTTGCTGCTTTTTAATCTTTGAAGGATTGAAAAAGTACTTTTATATTTCTTGATCATTATAGAAAAGGTATTGTTAATATTATATTTGTGTAATATTTGCATATTTGTTAGCTTAGATCATTCAGAAGTCTTTTTATTTGGTTTTTAGCTATTTGTTTTTACCTGGTTTTTAGCTAATATACAGTGTTTTTAAAATTAACATTTTATGGAAAGAAAATTGCTGTGTAATGGTTGTTGATTTTTTTTAAAGCCACGTACTCTTTTTATTATTATTATTATTTTAATCTTTATTTATTTTTGAGAGGGAGACAGCATGTGAGCAGGGGAGGAGCAGAGAGCGAGGGAGACATAGAATAGGAAGCAGGCTCCAGGCTCCGAGCTGTCAGCCCAGAGCCCAACGCGGGACTCAAACTCACGAACCTTGAGATCATGACCTGAGCCGGACACTCAACCGACTGTGCCACCCAGGTGCCCCGGTTGTTGATTTTTTAAGCAAAAAAAGAAAAAGGTTGCTAGTAAACATTTGAGATTTAGAGTAGTATTATTTTTAAAGCACCATAGTTGAATAAGAATAGTAATTTAAGGGCACCTGGCTGGCTCAGTAGAAAGAGCATAGGACTCTTGGTCTCAGGGTTGTGAGTTCGAGCCCCACATTAGGTTTAGAGATTACTTAAAAATAAAATCTTTAAAAAAAATAGGAATTTGTATTATTGTTATATAGAATATTCAAGTTCATCTCATGAAGCAGTGGGGAATTTTCATCTTCTGAGAGTTTTTCTTACCTCTTATTTAAATTCCAAGTCCTCTTCCTTAACACCTGAGGTCGCTCTCTTTTCCTACACTTGCTTTGTGGTGTCCGTGTCCTTAAGCAGGCCTGATAAGCAAATTGAAAATAGTCCGTAGAAAATCATGTAGTGTTTCCATAGAAATCTCCCAGAAAAGCCTCACACCAACCTGTCAACATCTTGACCTTGCTTTGAAGCATTAGATAAGATCCTAAGCATTTATAGTAGCCATTTGGAATCCCAATACATTATTGCTCCTAGCATGATCTAGCAAAGGGCAGAAAAGAGCATTTATGTGCAGATCAGTTAAAGATCAGAATTATAAGGAGTATGCCATAATAACCCTGGCCAGAGATGATGGTCATCAGTTGTAAAAGGGAGTGTGCAAGAAGAATGGGACTGGACTCAAAAGGCTATATTCTGTATCACTCCATAAATAAGACATTTTGGAAAAGGCCAAACTATAGGGATATAGAACAGAGGAATGGTTGTTAGCAGTTGGAACTGGGGAGAAGGGTTGATTACAAAAGGAGTGGGAGATAACAGACTTCCAGGTATGGAATGAATAAGCCACTAATATATAAGATACTGCATAGGGAATATAGTCAATGGTATTATAATAGCCTTATATGGTACTTGGTGGTGGCTACACTTGTGAGCATAGAGTGACATATAGACTTGTTGAGTCACTATGTTTTACACCTGAAACTAATGTAACAATGTGTATCACCTATACTTCAATTTTTTTTAAAAAGGGAGTTTAAGGGAGTGAAGGAACTGTTTCATATGGTGGTAGTTACATGACTTTATGCATTTGCCAAACCCCTGTAGAACTATGCCAAAAAAGTAAATTTCACTGTATGGAAATTTGAATCAAAATGAAGAAGATAAAAGCACACAGCTTGTCATTGATTGGGTTTTGTGAGATTAGGAAGAGGATAAGTCTCATCCAGGTTCTAATTTTTTTTAACTGAAGTGTAGTTGACATACAATATTATACGAGTTTCACATATAACTTAGTGATTCAACATTTATATACATTATGAAATCACCCTAAGTCTAGTTACCATCTCTCACCATACAAAGTTATTACAGTATCATGACTACAGTATTACAGTATTATGACTACATTCCCTATGCTGTATTTTATATCTTCTTGTTCATTTTGTTAATGGAACTTTGTACCTCTTAATCCCCTTCACCTATTTCACGCTTTCCCCCCAACTCCCGCAACTACCAGTTTGTGTACTGTATTTATGAGTATGTTTTCTGTGTTCTTTGTTAATTTGTGTTTTAGATTCCACATATAAGTGAAATTGTATGTTATTTGTCTTTCTCTGACTTATTTCACTTAGCATAATACCCTCTTGGTCCATCAGTGTTGTCACAAGTGGTAAGGTTTTATTCTTTTTTTATGGCTGAATAATATTCCTGAGCATCTGTGCGAGTGTGTCATATATGTATAATATAACATAGTTATATATGTATACAACACATGTTGTATATGCATATGTACACCACAACTTCTTTATCTGTTTTTCTACCAATGGACTTAGGTTGCTTCCATGTCTTTGCTGTTGTAAATAATGCTGCAGTGAACATAGGGGTTCATATATCTTTTCACATTAATGTTTTCATTTTCTTTGGATAAATTAAGTGGGATTGCTAAATTGTATGGTATTTATATTTTTAATTTTTTGAGGAACCTCTACACTTTTCCATGGTGGCCGCACTAATTTGCATTCCCACCAACAGTGCACAAGGATTCCCTGTTCTCCACATCCTCACCAAACTAGCCATTCTGACTGGTATGAGGTGATATCTCATTGTGGTTTTGATATACATTTCCCTGATAATTTGTGATATTGAGCATCTTTTCATGTGTCTGTTGGCCATCTGAATGTCTTCTTTGGAAAAATGTCTATTGAGGTCCTCTGCCCATTTTTTAATCAGATTCTAGGTTTGGTTTTGTTTTTGTGGGGTTTTTTTTTTTTTTTTTTTGATGTTTTAGAATTCTTTATGTAGTTTGTATATTAACCCTTTATCATATAGATCCATTTGTGAATATCTTCTCCCATTCAGTAGGTTGCCTTTTCATTTTGTTGATGGTTTCCTCTCCTGTGAAAAAGCTTTTTAGTTTATGTAGTCCCACTTTCTTATTTTTGCTTTTGTTTCCCTTGCCAAAGAGACAGATCCAAAAAAATTGGTAAGACTGATGTCCAAGAGTTTACTGCCTATGTTTTCTTTTAGGAGTTTTATGGTTTCAGATCTTACATTTAGATCTTTAACTCATTTTGAGTTTATTCTTGTATATGGTGTAAGAAAGTGGTCCAGTGTCATTCTTTTGCTGTAGCTGTCTAGTTTCCCGAGGACCATTTGTTGAAGACACTATCCTTTCCCTGTTGTATATTCTTGTCTCCTTTGTCATAGATTCATTGATCATATAAGCATGGGTTTATTTCTGGCCTCTCTATTCTATTCCATTGACCTATGTGCTTTTATGCCAGTAGTGGACTCTCTTTTTTACTATAGCTTTGTAGGACAGTTTGAAAACCAGGAGCATGATACCTACAGCTTTGTTCTTCTTTCTCAAGATTGCTTTGGCTATTCAGGGTCCTTTTGGTTCCTTACAAATTTTAGGATTATTTGTTCTGGTTCTGTGAAAAATGCCATTGGTATTTTCATAGGGATTATACTTAATCTGTAGATTGGTTTGGGTAGTATGGACATTTTAATAATATTGATTTTTACAGTCCATGAGCATGGACTGTCTTTCCATTTATTTGTGTTATATTCAGTTTGTTTCATCAGTGTCTTCTAGTTTTCAAGTGCAGGTCTTTCACCTCCTTAGTTAAGTTTATTCTTAGGTATTTTATTCAACCAGGCTCAAATTTTTTAAATCATGTTTTCAGGTTATATACACCTATATACCTTTCCTATAAAAGACTCTTAAACATGCACTTTTAGATATCTTTAAGTATAAAAATAATTATATGTATATGGAAAATTCTCAAATAGTCCAGAAGGTTATACAGTGAAATGGAAAATTTTACTCCCACCCCATGCCCAGTCACATTCCCCAGACATTACCACTATTAACAGTTCATTTTGTGTGTGTATTTATGGTACTGCTCTGTACGTGCTTTTTCTGCATAATTTATTCCAGAAATTTCAATATATCAGTGCATGTAGATCTACTTCATTCTTCTTAATGATTGCATTCTATTCTGATTTGGGATATTCCAAATTTATCCAACCAGTCCCTGTTAATGGATATCTAAGTTGCCTATACCACGGAAAAACTAGAAACAAGGCGCTAATAAATATTCTTGTGCATTCAACGTGGTGCACTTGTCTAAATATAGCTGCCTGTAGGACATAGCAACTAGTACAATTACTGGGCTGAAAGGCCTACACAGATTAATTTTGATACAGATGATGATGTTACACTGCCCTCTAGGGAGATTTGTAATCCCACTAGCAAGCATTTGGGAGTTAAACATGCACTTAAAAGTTCATGGTTAAAGTATAGTTTGTGACCTCAGTCAAATTTATCCTTTCTGACAGCATGTTTAGTAGAAATTCGGTTATAGATTATAATTAGCAAATTATGTGTCAATTAAATTTGTATTCTTAGGCTTTAGTGAGAGTTAAACTTGATTCTAAGGTTCATTTAGAGGTAAAATAATTTTTTTAAAGAGAGAACTTATTTCATTTTCCCTGTATATTTCCTGCTTATTTATTGTGGTAAAGTATATATAATATAAAACTTGCCACTTTAATCATATGGAAGTGTACAGTTTAGTAGTAGCATTAAGTCAATTCACACTGTGTTGTGCAACCATTACCACCATCCATCTCCAGAACTTTTTCATCTTTCAAACTCTGTGCCCATTAAACAATAACTTTGCATTCTCCTCTCATCTCAGCCCCTAGCAACCACTATACTACTTTCTTTCTCTGTGAACTTGACTACTTTAGGTTACCATGTATATTTTTTCTATGTCAGAAATTGCTTTGGAGGAGGGAAAAACACATAGCAGAAATAACAAAGATAAGCGTATGAACTCTGTGAAAAGATGCTCAACATCACTATCGTTAGGGAAATGCAAATCAAAACCACAATAAGATATCACCTCACACCTGTCAGAATGGCTAGAACCAAAAAGATAAAAAAATGACAAGTGTTGGCGAGGATGTGGAGAAAAGGGAACCCTCATGCGTGTTAGTGGGAATGCAAATTGGTGCAGCCATTGTGGAAAATAGTATGGAGTTCCTCAAAAAAATTAAAAATAGAAATGCCAAGGGAAATAGGAGGTACAAGGTTTCCAGTTATGGACTTATTCAAGTCACAAGGATGAAAGGTACAGCATAAAGAATATAGGGAAAAAGAAAAGAAATACCATATGATCCAGTAATTCCACTACTGGGTATTTACCCAAAGAAAATAAAATACTAATTTAAAAAGATATATGCATCCATATGTTTATTGCAGCATTATTTACCATAACCAAGATACGGAAGCAACCCAAATGTTTATCAACAGATGAATGGAAAGAAGATGTGTGTGTGTGTGTGTGTGTGTGTGTGTGTGTGTGTGCGCGCGCGCGCGTGCGCGCGCGTGCGCATATATATATAATGGAATATTACTCAGCCATAAAAACGAATGAGATCATGAGTGCTTGGGTGCCTCAGTGGGTTAAGCATCTGACTTTGGCTCAGGTCATGATCTCACAGTTCGTGGGTTCAAGCCCCACATCAGGCTCTGCACTGACAGCTCGGAGCCTGCTTTGGATTCTCTGTCTCTGTCTCTCTCTCTCCCTCTCTCTCTCTCTTTCTCTGCCACTCCCCTGCTCGTGCTCGCTCTCTCTCTTTCTCTTTCAAAAATAAACAGGGGCGCCTGGGTGGCGCAGTCGGTTAAGCATCCGACTTCAGCCAGGTCACGATCTCGCGGTCCGTGAGTTCGAGCCCCGCGTCGGGCTCTGGGCTGATGGCTCAGAGCCTGGACCCTGTTTCCGATTCTGTGTCTCCCTCTCTCTGCCCCTCCCCCATTCATGCTCTGTCTCTCTCTGTCCCAAAAATAAATAAACGTTGAAAAAAAATTCAAAAATAAATAAACATTTAAAAAAATGAATGCATTCTTACATTTGCGACAACATGGGTGGACCTGGAGAGTTGTGCTAAGTGAAATAAGTCAGAGAAAGACAAATTTCACTTACAGGTGGAATCTGAAAAACAAACAAATGAATGAAGAAACAAACTTTTTTTTTAAATTTCATTGATTTAAGTAATCTCTACACCCAATGTGGGGCTTGAGCCCACAACCCTGAGATCAAGAGTCACACGCTCCCAGGCTCCCCAAACTAACAGTTGTTTTTTTTAATTTTTTTTTAACATTTATTTATTTTTGAGAGGCAGAGACAAAGCATGATCAGGGGAGGGGCAGAAGAGAGAAGGAGGCACAGAGTACAAAGCAGGCTCCAGGCTCTGAGCTGTCAGCACAGAGCCCAGTACGGGGTTTGAACCCACAAACCATGAGATCATGACCTGAGCCCAAGTCAGACACTTAACCGACTGAGCCACTCAGTCTCCCCAAACTGACTCCTACTAAATACGGAGAACAAACTGGTGGTTGCCAGCAGGGAGGTGGGGGTGGGGATTAAGAGGTACACACTTCCAGTTATAAAATAAATAAATCACAGAGATGGAAAGTACACCATACGAAGTATAGTCAATAATATTGTCATAACATTGTATGGTGACAGATGGTGACTATACTTAACATGGTGAGCACTGAGTAATGTATAGAATTGTCAAATCACTATGCTGTACACCTGAAACTAATGCAACATTGTTTGTCAACTATACTTACAACTTAAAGAGCTCTCTTAAGAGAACCACAAGTTACATCTTTTACACTTTGCTCCTGTTGTTTAGACTGCATGCTATTATAATTGAGAGTGAATGTTTTGTGGTATTCCAGGTTCTGTAACAGTGCCTAGAATAGGTACTCAAGGCATGTTTGCTGGATGGATTGATTTTATAAAAATAATGTAGTATGTGACATTACCTGAAAACACTGAAGTCTTTGTACCACTGATGAGACTAAAATTTTTCTATTTGTTATTCCCTAGGAGATTTACGTCCTCCAATAGTAGACCTCGAGAAGACAGCTGGTTAAAATCCTTATTTGTCCGGAAAGTTGATCCAAGAAAAGATGCTCACTCTAATCTCCTAGCCAAAAAGGAAACAAGCAGTCTATACAAATTACAGTGTGAGTGATGGGTTTGCTACCTTCATAGTTGACTTTTTTCCCTTTGTTCATAAGTTTATCGTTGAATTTTCTTTTGTTTCAGTTCACAATGTTAAACCGGAATGCCTAGAAGCATACAACAAAATTTGGTGTGTATACCAAACTATCCTTTACTTGGGGAAGAATAACAATTTTAATATTTGTTGGTTCAGCTAACACTTGATAGCAGAGTGAGATCTTTGATCCCTCTTCTTGAAGCTGAAAGATCAGAGGCTCGTAAGTTGAGCTCTGCGTGGGATTGCCAAGGGCATTTTGATTTTAAGGACTCCATTTACTAACTCATCACGTAAGCTCTCAGATGTTAGAATGTTCTAGACTTTTAAGGTTGGAAGGAACCTTGTAAGGCTATCCAGTCCATCTACTCGTCCATGCTTGAGTCCTTTCTGCAGACCTTCCTGATTGCCTGTGTTTAATTGCATTCCATCTGTGGAAGCTTTGAATGTTAGGAATCAGAACTCGTGTCCCTGTGATCTCTATTGTTTCCAGTTTTACTTCTAAGTAAAACTGCCACATGAAAGTCCTGGGTGTATTTGAATATATCTGCCATTTCTTCTCAAGTCTTCCACTAACCAGGATTCAAGTTCCTTCAGCAGATTCTCACGTGATATGAGATGCATATGCTCTTACAGAATTTGTAAACTTTAAGACTAAAGAGAGAATTAAGTGCATTTGTTCTTAAGCCAACAAATTGTATTTTAATGATCAATTGTGAGCAAGTATAATTAAAAAGCATATTTTTACCTTTTATATCTGCTACTTTCATGAGAAAGAAAATGATTTTGTCACCAGAATCAGCATAATTTTCAGATACAAAAACCTTTTGTTACTTTATTTTGGGAGGTGATTCATGAAATATAATATTAGCATAGTTTCTTAATCACCTCAGCATAGTTCTCTTTACTAAAAAAAAGTTCCTAAAATAAAGCAGATGTTTATTTCTAAATCTTTTCTCATAAAATGGAATTTCTTATCTATGCTAATGTTTCCCTGGATTATCTTCCCTGTCCTGTTTGTATCATTTCATCTCTTGTCTCAGATTTTCATCTCCTTTGTATTCATATTTCTATTTGGGTGTCTTCCTCTTCCTTCATACTCAACATATAGAATTACCTGGCTCTTCCTTCCCACTTCCAACATGTGTCAGTCACCATAGTTTTATTTAACCTTTTCCTTAGTTCTTTGCTATTGGTTGCTAAGAACTGTGTGTTCTTCATTTGACCTGCATTTTGGTTCTATTTCATTTCCTTTCCCATCTCCCTCTCTCTTGTTGAGCCCTATTTCTAAGTAGCCTCCTTGCTGACTGCCTTCCTGGCCTCAAAGTTATACCTGTACCTTATCCCACACCCGATCCATTACTCAGAAGTTTGTCAAATTGATCTACCTGAGTTCTGCTTTCTCCTTCATCATGTTTTTTCCTTCTCTCTGAAACTTACAGTAGCTCCCTGTTTCTGGTAATAAAGACTTAACTCCTGCCTGGTTTTTAGAGGCCCCAATGCTAAGGTTCTGCCTGACCCATCTGAGTAAAAGTACAACCTGCCTTACAACTTTCATTCATGTAAGGCCAGGGCTTCCAAGGGCTGCTTTGGAGCTCCCAACAAAGAGGATATGACTTTGTGTTGGTAAAAAACCTAGGTCCCATTGTCAGGCCCCCAACCCCTTCCTGGATCCCACCTGGGTCATCTGTGTAGATTTTCTTCTTCTACACTGGCTCCAAATTGGGGTTGTTTACTTCCTGCTCATGTCATGTGACAAAAAGGAATCCCGTTTCCAGTAATTTTACATAATCCATGTTTCCCCACCCCTGATTTCCATCAGTCCTGTGTTATTTCTAAAAAGTCTTTTTTTGGGGCACCTGGGTGGCTCAGTCAGTTGAGTGTCCGACTTAGGCTCAGGTCATGATCTCGTGGTCTGTGAGTTCGAGCCCCACATCCGGCTCTGTGCTGACAGCTCAGAGCCTGGAGCCTGTTTCAGATTCTGTGTCTCCCTCTCTCTCTCTGACCCTCCCCCGTTCATGCTCTGTCTCTCTCTGTCTCAAAAAATAAATAAACATTAAAAAAAATTTTTTTAATAAAAAGTCTTTTTTTAATGTTTATTTATTTATTTTTGAGAGAAACAGCACAAGCAGGGGACAGGCAGAGAAAGGGGGACAGAGGATCTGCTGTGCTGACAGTAGAGACCCTGATGCAGGGCTTGAACTCACGACCCATAAGATCATGACCTGAGCCGAAGTTGGATGCTTAGCCAATGGAGCCACTCAGGTGCCCCTAAACATAAGTATTTTTGACCCACTACAATGATCACATCATGTGTATTTTTTGAAGGGTGGCATTTCAAAAATTACACATGGTGTGGTCATTGTACTGAGTCATAAAAATACATGGGTTTTCATTTAGTTAAATATAAGAACATTCTGAGATTTTCTCTGTTAACTATGCATGTATACTCCGTTCTGGTGCCCTAGCATCTGGTGGTGATCAGTAACTTAATATCACTCAGTGTTAGCAAATAGTTTGAACAGGTTCCATTTCTGACCCTTGATCTCCTTTTGCATTTATTGTTGAATTTCTGTTGTACTTTTTCATCATAATTTTTCTATCAAAAAGTGTGCAGATTTTAGCTTTTCTTTTGGTATGGCACAGTTAATGCCTCTTCCCTGTACATTCGAATCTGTACCATAGGAAGGTTTCAATGGATCCAAGTACTGACACCTCTGTTAAATTAATATACTGCTATGACCTGCCATGGCTTTGCTACTACTCCTGTACAATCACTGGTAATGAATTGGGGGTGTGTGTTCAATGTGGGATTATGTGATACTCCCTAAATCCCCTCAGCTGGTTGAATTGAATAGAACCCAATTTATGCTCCATGTTGTATCTTTAATTTGGATTGTTTTGCCATGTCCATGCCCTCTGAGACTGTTAGAGCTGGGTTGCTTCCAGACTGTGTTGTGTTCTAGCTCTTTCTTCTTCCTCCCTTCTTATGGCCAACTTATTCTCTGCCCCTGCTACTTCTGCCTACTTATGCTGCTTCTGTTGTCTCCCCTATCTTAAACATTACTTTCTTCTCTTATTTCTTCCATGCTCTTTTTCTACTGTTCCTGTTTCTCTCCTTCCTACCTTGGGAACCAGCAGAACATAGCTTTTAGAAACTTCACCATCCCTAGGTACTTTTTTTTTTTCCCCCCTGAAATAGCAAATAGTAGATCCATGTAGTTCCTGGAACCCTGGGACCTTTTGCTTTTCCTTATCCATTTTTATCACTTTCCTTGAGTTGTTTACAACGATTGTAGGTAGCTGGGTAACAGAAACCTAACCTTCCGATAAGTGGGACATTAGAGCATAGTAGAATTCAGCTAAAATGTTAATTCTGCACATTATAGTATCATAAATATTCTGAGGTCAGTTGTTGGAACAGAGTAGATGGCCTTTTTCCTATTGCTGATCATGTGTTGTCCATCTGGTATAATCTTGTCAGTTGTTTAATTGGTGTTGCTATTTCTTCTCTTTAAGTCAAGAGGTGTTGCCAAAGATTCATGAAGATAAGCATTACCCTTGTACTTTGGTGGGGACTTGGAACACGTGGTATGGCGAGCAAGATCAAGCTGGTAGGAAGCAGAAGTCTTTGGAATAAACACTTGTTCCCTAAGCCTTTACTGTTAACGACATACATAATATTTAATGTTTGCTTTTAAAATCAAAGCTTTCCAAGTGTCAGTCTGGTTTTATGGCTAAAGTAGTTTCTCCAGTAATTGATTACAAAAACTACTTTTGTATTGTTTTAACGCTTGAATCTATATTGAAACTTTATGATATACTCATAGGCTACCACATGGCACGTTACAGTTTTGTATTGTGTTAACGTTGTGTGTATATAGAATATTTTCAAGGTAGGAGTGTCATAAAACTCTAAATGTATGTTATCTTTCAAAATATATTTCAGTCCACCTCTGGAGGTACGAAGGAGGCTATCCAGCCCTCACAGAGGTCATGAGTAAACTCAGAGAAAATCAGGTAATGATTTTGAAAAAGGTTTATGTATTCAGACTAATACAATAAATGGTAGCATTATTATTATATA